>NW_005178495.1:388486-398028 GCF_000350225.1 Chondrus crispus | reverse complement strand
ACGCAGGCCGCGGGCAGCTTGAGGATGCCACGCGCCTTGTTCTCGACGGCGGCGATGGCGGGCTTGTTCTTCGCGTCCCTGACCCAGATGCTGAGGTAATTCTCTTGGAAGCGGACGCTGCACGCGATGCCGCAGATGTCATCCGTGTCGAACTGCTCTCCGATGACGGCGAGGCAGAGGTCCTCGAACGCGCGTGGGCTGGCGTGCTTCTGGACGCGGAGGAGAAGGCGGCCGCCGCGCTTGTTGGCGTCGTCCTCCCACATCGGCTGCACGCCCTCCTGGAAGAGGTAGTAGTCGGTCATGGGCGGGAGCTTGCTCACGCGCTGCAGGTGCGTGTACACGCCCCAGAACTCCTCGACCGTCGCCACGGCCGCGATCCGCTTGATCTGCGCCCCGTAGTTCTCCGCCTTCTTCTCGAACGTCCGCCGCACGTAGCTGAAGTGGTACGTCCGGTGCAGCAGGTGCCCCGCCTTCGGCGCCGCCGCGCGCACGGGCTGCGCCGCCGCCGCTAGCCAGCTCTTGGCCGTGGACGACGACATGTGTCGGGTGGGTGGGGGGGCGCGGCACGCGTGCTGAAGGGGGGGGGGGGCGAAGGGAGATTGCTGAGGCGCAAAGGGAGGCTTGTTGGGGAGAAGACGAAGGGAAAGGATGGCAACGGGAACGGAAGGGGGCGCGTTCTTTGCGGCGAGCGCTGACACGTTTTCAGGGACGCCGCCTGCTTTTTTCAACTGTTGCAAAATCGCAAAATCCGGGAGACACGGGAGAGCGGAGGCGGAGGGAGATGGATGGGCTGGCGCATGGGCGTGGAGGCCGAGCGCATACAGTACACGTGCTGTACGCTACACTGTACTGTACGCTACACTGTACTGTAGTCCCGTACAGTGGTAACTTTACAGTGGTAACGTTACAGTGTCCACGTGTACGCGGCTTGAAGGCGTGAAGAAACACGTGTCACACGGAAGCTTGGCCCGACCACGTGTACACGGCTTCAAGGCGTGAGGCAACACGTGTCACACGGAAACGGGGCTCGAGGCAGCTTCCGCACGTCGCCCCACGTGTGCCCACCTGCGAACCGAACCTTCGGGACGCCTCTGGAACCGTCGTCCGCGTGCGCGCGCGAGCCGCCGCCCCCTTACAGCCGCCGCCCCCTTACAGCCGCCGCAGCCGGAATGTAAGCCGCGGCGGAATTTGCGGAAAGCCGCGCCCGCCGCGGCCGCTTGCGCCACGTGGCTACGTGGGTGGCCACCAGCGCCGCGCCGCGCCGTGTCGCGCCCCGTGTGCGCATCCCATTGGCCGCCGCCCCTACCGGAAGGCGGTCCCCCGCACGGCCGACGACGGCGCGCAGACCCGCCCTTTCCGACACACCTGTCGCCCCCCACACTCCGCCCCCTTATAAAAGCAAACCCGCTTCCCGCCGTTTCCGCCCGCCCTTACTCGCCCGCCCACCTTTGCCCTTGCTTTTCCTCGCTTGCGACCCGCTCCCAACCACACGCACCACCTTCCCGCTACTAGCTTGCGAGTTTTCTGTTTGTGCGCTCCTGCTCTCACATGTCTTCTTACGGAGGCGGCGGATATGGCGGCGGAGGGGGCTACGGCGGCGGCGGCGGCGGCGGATACGCTAACGGCGGCCCCCCGGCCGGCGGCTACCAGGCCGGCGGCGGTGGCGGCTACGGAGGCGGTGGAAGTGGCGGCTACGGCGGCGGCGGAAGCGCTGGCTACGGCGGCGGTGGAAGCGCCGGCTACGGCGGCTACGGTGGCGGCGGCAGTGGAGGTTACGGCGGCGGCGGTGGAGGTTACGGTGGAAGTGGCGGCGGCGGCTACGGCGGCGGCTACGGCGGCGGTGGTGGTGGGTACGGAGGCGGCGGCGGCGGTGGCGAGCTCGGCGCCAACTTGAAGAAGCTCGAGTGGAACGAGGCCGCGTACAACTCGCTGCCCAAGTTCGAGAAGGACTTCTACATGGAGCATCCGGACGTCAAGAGCCGCCCGCCGCAGGAGGTCGAGGCCTACCGCCTGCGCCATGAGATCTCAACCAAGGGCTCCAACGTCCCGCGCCCCACCACTACCTTTGATGAAGCCTCGTTCCCGGACTACGTGCTCGACCAGATCAAGGCCTGCGGCTTTGCTTCCCCCACCCCAATCCAGGCCCAGTCGTGGCCTGTCGCCCTCACGGGCAGGGACGTCATCGGCGTGGCCCAGACGGGAAGTGGTAAGACTTGCGCCTACATTCTGCCCGCCATTGTCCATATCAATGCCCAGCCTTACCTGGAGAGGGGCGACGGCCCTATTGTCCTCGTCCTCGCCCCGACGAGGGAGCTGGCTGTCCAGATCAAGGATGAGTGCTCCAAGTTTGGCTCTTCGTCTAGGATTAAGAATACCTGCGTCTATGGAGGTGTGCCGAAGCGCGGCCAGGCCATGGACTTGGAGAGAGGCGTCGAAATTGTTATCGCCACCCCGGGAAGGCTCATTGACTTTTTGGAGTCTGGTAAGACAAACTTGAGGAGGGTCACCTACTTGGTCTTGGATGAGGCTGACCGCATGCTTGATATGGGATTCGAACCCCAGCTCAGGGCTATTGTTGGCCAGATTCGTCCGGATAGGCAGACTCTCATGTTCACCGCAACTTGGCCAAAGGATGTCGTCAACATCTCGAGAGAGTTTTTGAAGGAGGAGCCGGTCCAGGTCCAGATTGGAAGCACTGAGCTCACCGCTAACAAGGACATTACCCAGATCGTCGAGGTTTGTGACGATCATGACAAGAGGCGAATTTTGTTCACACGTCTGGACGGCATTCGCGCCGAGAGCGGACGCGACTTCCCCAAGGTTTTGATCTTCACGGAGACCAAGCGCAAGGCCGATGAAATTTGCGGAGATCTGCGGTATGACGGCTTCCAAGCCGCCGCCGTCCATGGAGACAAGAATCAGAGCGAGCGTGATCGTGCCCTGGCTGACTTCAAGGCTGGGCGAGCGCCGATCATGGTTGCGACAGATGTCGCAGCCCGCGGGTTAGGTACGTTTTGCAGTCTTCTTCCTTACTTCGCGTTGCGTTGTTTTTTTCCAGCCCTCCCCATGTGCGCGGGTCGTGTTGCGGCGAATGGCGAGCGTAACTTGTTCTTTTCGGGTAGCGTCTTAACGGGGTTACAGAGTGATGCTTTTGACCGCCTTTTGATGCCCCGATATTTCGGTGCTCTTACACGATGATTTCATATGTGTGACCAGACCAAACATATCTATGGTCAACACATATCCATCAATTGGTTCTCGCCGTGCCGACACTGCGATTGTTGGCACAAGTCACAAACGTCGTTGTTCTTCCACTTCGAGGTGTGGGCACTTTGAGACCGAGGTATTGGCCGAGAGAAAGAGAACAAGGACGCTTGCTTGTGTCTTCTCCTTTTTGCTGCACAGTTGCAGCAAAAGAGAAACGGAGACTCATGCGCTTCGCTCCCAAGCACTTGCGAGGCGAGTGATGAATTCATTTCTCATGCATATCGAGCTCCACAGCAATGGAGCTCGGCTCAGCACCAGAATGATTCAATCTACAGGAAACAACGTCGGCGCGGGGATATCCCTTGCCCGAGCACTGTTTCTTTGTGTTTGCTAACTTTCTTTTTGACTGTGTCTCTTTCTTACAAACCATTCACATTCATCTCCGATAGATGTGAAGGCTGTGCAGTGCGTAATCAACTTTGACTTTCCCAATAACGTAGAGGATTATGTACATCGTATCGGGCGAACGGGGCGTGCTGGGGCGAAGGGAACTTCTATCACGCTCTTCACTTCGAATAATAGCAAGAGCGCGCGCGACCTGATCCAGTTGATGCGCGATGCTGGGCAGGAGATCCCGCCCAAGCTAGAAGAACTTGCGCGATATGCGAGGCCAGGAGGCGGCCAGTCTAGATATGGCCGCGGAGGCGGCTTCCGTCGCGGCGGAGGTGGCAGGGGAGGACGATGGTAGATTGTCCCCAGCTTGGTGCCGGCACTTCCGTGAGCAGCGCGCGACCCCGACATCCCTCTTCGAATTTTGACCTCCTCTCAGGCGACACCTCGTACCATGTGTAATGTACCTAGGCTTTGTCCTGGTTGATGTTCAGCTTGTGTAAAACTGTAGGCATAAAGAAATGAAACTTACGTCACCTTGTTATAGTTTTCGGTGAATGTGTGATCGAACCTGCAGCCTGCCCGCTTCTGCCAACCGACTAGAGACTGATTTCATGTAAAAATAACTTACCAAACATTGCGACGGCAACTACGTATCGCACTCGGGAAATTGGAAGCTGCTGGTGCTGTGTCTTGGTGCTTCGTCTGTGTACAGCATATCGTTCCATGAATAACTCGCCGATTTGGTTCTCTTTCTGATAAAGAGCTCACAAATACTGCGACGGTAATTTATATTGTGGGATCCGTATTCTGGGAATCGAATTCTACTAATGCCACGTCTTGGTTCCACGTTTGCGCAAAGCGTTCCAATAAAATCGTCAACTGTCCTATTCGTTCCTTGCATGGGAAAAGCTTTTGAAAGCGTGTTCCCCTCATATTATGCCTTGCGAAGGAATTTTACAACAGACTAATGCGTGATGTATGTGTAAAAACTCGTGGTAGTCGAAGCTTTTTGGGTCTATAGCATATCAGTATCTGAAGTTCGATCTGCGTAAACTCATGCTGCGGAGAATCAAGTTTGAGTGAACTAATTGCATTGTGAACAAATAAGATACGAGTTAGAACCGCATCAAACTCTCAACAATAGTATTCCTTTATACGAGCCCCTCAAGATTCTTGCTTTTGTCCTCGCCTTTTTGTTTTAGAGTAGATCCGACGCTTCCATGTAAACAACTGCGGGCCATAGTCAGTTAGAGACGAAGGACTGAACATGGATGTCCTCTTCAGCTACCCTTGCACATGGATGGCTATGAGAACGGCATGCAGCTAATATCAATCTCATTCGTACTCCTGTCTAATGAGACCATGCAGATGCTGCAACACTGCTTTTTTCATGTACCATTCAAGTTTGATAGGAGTTCTGTCGAGAACCTTTTGCATTTTTAAAGCTGGTATGGACGCAGAAAAGAAACGCTGATGTGCACGACGCGAGTTCGCTTAGTAGAACTAAGCGCGAGAAGATTCTTACAAACAGAATACAGAGTACCGTAGACTTCAAAAAGCTACGGGAGGAGCCCTCCAGTCTAGAGAGCTAGCAACAAACGTCGGTTCATAGAAATGCCTATCCGTTGACATGGAAAGCAAAGGCTGGGACAAGCCCGAGAAAAAAATCTACAGGGTTTTTAATTTTTAAAATAAAATATTATTCATCAAGCGAACGTGCTCTTGTCCCCCGAGCCAACTTGGATAGCTGCAGCCCGCAGCACCTCGCAAAAGCGTACCGCAGCATGAATTCGTCGATTGTCTTGTTCTGCAGAGCGCTCTCCAGGTCCCGCACAATGAGCATGGCACAAAACGGAAGGTGGCCGTCATCTCGCCTTATGACCAGCAACATAACAGAGGGGGAAGAGCGCCGCACAGAAGATGCGGATAACGCGAGCGAGACCGTAAAGGGCAAGCTCGAACATGAAAAGGAAGAGACTGACAACGAAGACGAGCCGGAATTAGTAGAGATGTGGAACAAGGACGCCCCGTCAGGGCCTGAGTGGAACGGACCGCGCGGATACGAGCCGACTCGCCACGGCGACTGGGCGAAGAACGGACGCGTCACTGACTTTTGAGCTCGCTTAGCGATGACTCCTCTCTATCGAGTAGATTTATAACTTGACAAAATGATCTTCACTGGATATATTGCGTGAGAACCGTTTTTTTTTTTTTGCATATAAAGTGAGACTCATCTGGCTGCTGTTGAGAGATGCACACTTGCAAGCCGTCTTCTCAGCGTGGCGTTCTCATCTAGGTAGTATCCCGCGGACGCTTGACAAGAGCAATTCACCTTTATGCCCTTGGCAGTCGTTTACAAATATCTACGGAAAACCCGAGGTAAAAATTAGTAGGGACTAGATCCGTCGTTCTCATTCTTACGAATCGTGATAAGGTCATCAATGCGAATAATGGTTAGGGCTGCCTCGGTTGCAAATTGAATGATCTTCTTCTTGCTCATTGCAGGTTCAATAACTCCTTTTGCCAAATTATCACGTAACGTCCCGGCTTGAAGGTCAAGGCCGAAAGTTGAAAAATTTGCTTTTGAGTCATCGTTTTGAGCGGCATGATGAACAGCCTTCAGTTTTGCGACGAGATCGGTAGAGTCCTTAGCGGCGTTGATGGCCAATGTCTTCGGAATCACGAGCAGCGCCTCGGCAAATTGAGCGATCGCAAGTTGTTCACGGGAGCCAAGCATTTTGGCAAAGTTTTCCAGATGAATTGACAATGCAGCCTCCACAGCACCACCTCCTGCCACGACGTAGTTAGACTCAAGTGTTCTCTTAACGACACATACTGCGTCATGGAAAGAACGAGACATTTCATCGCACATGTATTCATTGGGTCCTCTGAGGAGCACTGAGCAAGCCGCAGTGGATTTGCATTTCTTCAATATGAGTACGTTATCGTCGCGGATGCGCTCTTCATAAATCTCCTCTGCGGAACCCAGAAGCGAAGGATCAAATGTTTCTTCGCCGCTGAGATCCGCCATAGCCACCTCTACGGTAGCGCCTGTAGCTTTTGCAATTCGGTTGATATCGCGTTCTGAAACTCTCCGGACAGCGATCGCGCCAGCCTCCACAAAGTACTTCAAAGCGGCGTCATCAATTCCCTTCGTCGTGAGGATGACGTTCGCACCCGCCTTCAGAACGGCGTTGATTCGGTCGCGCGTAATGTCGAGCTCCTTCTCCTGCGCCTTGTTCAGCTCCTCCGGATCCTCAATGAGGATAGAAACGCCCATCTTCATCTTGGCACGACGCAAATCAATGTCCAAACAGGCAATCCTTGCTGGGGCAATGCGTTGCGGCATAAGTTGACTCGAACGAGCTTTGTTCAGGGCATAGCCCGGGAGCAGTTCGCTTTCCCGGGCGCTCTTTCCCTGTGCCTTGAGGACATGAATGGCGTCAATGGGGTACTTGTACTTCCCTCCCGTAGTCGGTGTCTTGACTGCCAGAACTGCGTCAACAGCCATGTTCGCAAACATTTCGCTCTCCGCGCTGCCCAAAATCTTGCTTGACAAGCTGGTCTTGGCGGCGTTTACAAGACACTCCTTCCCAAGCTTATCGACGGGCGTGGCAAGGTTGTCCTTCAGATACTTGCATCCCTCCCTCATCGCCCATCGATACCCCGCGACAATATTGGTGGGATGAATTCTAGATCTAACGAGCTCGTTCCCGCGACGCAAAAGTTCTGCGGCGAGAATGACGACGGAAGTAGTGCCGTCTCCAACTTCCTCATCCTGCTGTGCAGCAAGTTCGGTGAGCACCTTCGCGGCAGGATGCTCCACTTCCAAAAGGCGAAGAATGGTGGCACCGTCGTTTGTGACGGTCACATCGCCAACTTCATCGACGAGCATCTTGTCCAGGCCGACTGGACCGAGCGAGCTCTTGACGATGTTTGAAACCGCTACACAGGCCGTCACGTTTCCGGTGCGCACATCCTGTCCAGACTCGCGTTGTCCATCGATAACCAGGCCCGACATCTTGAATGCTTCCGTTCAACAGACGTTTTGGAGCGATCGGAAGCTCTGAACAGGTGTAAGAAAGGTAAATGTGACGGCAACAGCAATTGCAGGGATTGCGATTGCAGAGTTGATCTATAGCAACCGTCGACCGTTTTCTCGCTACCCGCCAAAATACGCTGCCTATAAAGCATCGTTTTTTGATCCGCCCTCCGTCACGAAAATATCGGAAAATTAGCACTCCAGCAGATCATCAGTTCGGTGAGCACACTATTTTTGTTCACACTAATTCAACGTCCATCAAAGCTGCCCGCTCTAATAGGTCCTGTCGCCTTCGTAGAGGATAGCCACAAGAGTCTCGGTACAGCAGATAAAATCGTGAGCACACTCAAAGAAAGGCCCTGAGATGTTCTTTCAAAATATGACATCGCGTTGCACACAGCAGGTCATGTGACCTGTGAACAGCAACCCCAGCCTCTTTCACGAAGGCATCTACTAGTGCTTTCCTGAAACAGAAGGCAAGAGCGATGATCCTGATAAAACTGCTGCTGGATACTACTAGATTTTGCGGCTTTGCCTCCTTGCCATTCTAAAACCATCCATGTTAACCGGAGAAACAACACGTTTTTACATATGCGACTCCACGAGAAAATCAGCGGTTCTGAACAAGAGGACAGTCACAAGACAACAAATATCAGTGGGTTAAAAAAGGCTAGCACGATGCTTAGCGAATCCGCGGCTCTCCACAAAACCCTTTCCCGGTGCAAGGCTTGCGCCGCGATACAACCCCGCATCTAAAGGATCAGTCATGTTAGACTATCGGCGCCCCGAGGGCCGCAACCTCCTCCAAATCGACCAACTTGGCAATCTCGCGAACAATGTCGTACGTAGCATTTGGCCGCCCCATGACCTTTGCCCTCTTCGACCTATCTGCGAGTTCCGCTGGATCCGAAACCCATTCCGTGACGATATCTGCGATCGCCTCGGGGTCCTTACTAAACGCACCCACGCCGGCCTCCGTGACATATTTTACATTCGGGGCCTCTTGCCCCGGCAGGAAGCCTGACAACACGATGGGCAGCCCCCGAATGAGTGCCTCTGCAATCGTCCCCGGCCCCGCCTTACTCACGATGAGATCGCTCGCGGCCATCCACTCCGACATGTTGTTGACAAAGCCCTTGACAACGACCGGGACAGGCCAGTCGGACTTTCGCAGTTCGTCGTGCAGCCTCTTATTCTTCCCGCAGACGACAACTACCTGCGCGCCATTGGGACCAAGGTCTTCGTACACTCGGCTGGTAACCCTGCGGGCGATGCGGCCCACACCGCCAACACCGTCGCCGCCGCCCACGATAAGGATGGTGGGCGAGTGCGTGGATAAGCCCAGCTGCTGTTTAACGGCGGGCTTGTCGGTGTTGTCCTGCCAGAACGCCGGGCGTACGGGGAGGCCGAACTGGCGCAGCTGCGGCTCTTTGAGCCCGCAGCGCATGGCGATGTTGCGCACCTTGTCCGACGGGACGAAGCACAAGTCGACGTCGCGATGAAACCAGGTGGGGTGCGCGCCGCCCAAGTCCGTGCAGACGGTGACGAACGGCGGGGGATGGTCCAGGGTTCTCAGGACGCGCAGGGGGATAAACTGTGTGAGCGGGTGGACGGAGACGATGAGGTGCGGGTGGAACTGGTGCAGGGCGTTGCGGAAGTTGCGGTTGCCGACGACGTTGGCGAACTCCTCCGTGAGCCGCCTGGTGACAGGGAAGCGGCCATAGTTCCACGCGGCCCTCCACAGCGGGGGGTTCTTCGCGAGGAACGAGTAGCCCTCGGGGAAGCGGACGAACGGGCGGCCGACAATCTCGGTCCAGAAGTCGACCATGAGGGCGTCGACCTGCCCCGGGAAGAGCTCCTCGAAGGCGGCGGAGAGGGCCTGCGCGGAGGCGCGCTGGCC
>NW_005178495.1:368494-387737 GCF_000350225.1 Chondrus crispus | reverse complement strand
TCCTCTCCTTCCTAGCGAACCGCGCCTCGCGCAACGCCTTCCACGTCTCGGTCCCGGTGCTGCACATCTACCCTCTCGCCGGCCGCGTCGTCGCCCACTCGCTCGTCTACACGCTGCCCGACGCCACCGTCTCCGTCGAGGAGCTCGTCCTGCAGGCCCGCTGGTGGCGCAAGCCCCCCGCCATCGGCCTGCAAAACTTCCTCGCCCTCAACGACCTGCACCAGCTCGACCCCGTCGCCCACGCACAGCAGCAGACCGCGCGCGAGAAGAACGCAAACTTCCTCAAACGCCTCTTCTACAAGCTCCGCACAGCCTGGCATCGCTCCTCCCACACCCCCGATCCCACCGTCGCCAAGGAACTCGCCCCGCTCATCTCCCTCGTCTGCGTCGGCGTCCGCGCAAGGATCGTCAACAACTCCGCCCACTTCAAGCACGTCCAGACCGTCCTGGACATGGCCAACGACGCGCGACCTCAGGGCGGCCCGCGCACACCGCAGAGCTCCACCGACTTCGATGTCCCCGTCGACGATTTGTCCGCGGACGACCCCGCGCATGTGCGCCAGGGCCCCGACGCTTCTTCGCATAGGCACATGTCCGTCTCCTCGTCCGATGCCGCCGTGGAGCCTGTAGCCGCCAAGCCGTTTCGGCATCGTTTGCTGGAACTCGTCTCGCTGCGCATCACCACAGGCGCGTTCTACATCTGCGACATGGCCCAGTCGCCCCTCGTCCGCGTTGTCGTCGATTTCGCAAAGGTCCGCTACTGCTACGGCGCCCCTGCCTGCCCCATCGATATTTCTCGCAAGCGCATCCGCCTGAGGCTGTCAGGCCTCAAAATTAGCATCGCTGACCGTCGCGCCGTCCAGGCCATCGCCCACCCGCATGAAGAGCCGCTCTCTATGTCACAGCAAGGCGTCCCGGACAACACCGATCGAATGCTACGCCGCGTCCTGCACGACGGCTACCGCGCGCTCAATCAGTCTGTTCGCTCCCCCACTTGCAAGTCGCCGAAGAAAAGACCACGGAGTGTGGGAGTGAGCTCCGGTTCAGGGTCCACTCTGCAGCGAGGCCAGGAATCACAAGAAGGCAGGCAGCCATTTCATCTACGGTCAAGAGCTGAGACACGGGAGGCTGGTAAGCAAAAGGATTTGACTTGTTCCGATGTGCTTTCCTGTAAGACTGCAGTGGCATACTACGTGTTTGATGAGCCAGGATTTATTCGACCTCGAGCGTCTCATGCACGTGGTCACCATACCTCAACCAATACATTCGAAGCGGCTACTGAAGACTCCGGGTTTACCACGGCGCCGATTTGCCGACTGTCAATAGTATTGCGAGGTGCCAGCTTCTCGTATGATATGAAAGCTATGGCAGACATGGAGAGGCTGTCTGAACGGCTGCAGCCGTCCTTGTATCATCTCGCAGCCCTTTCTACCAAATTGCGGTCTGGCGACGGAAAGCGACAGGCGACTGGCATCCAGGTTGAAATCGATGCTACGCCAGCTGATATGGCACCTAGTGACGCAAAGCAGGCTAAGCCTACTACGGCGGCCGAGCAACCTCCTGTTGTAGCGATTCGGTTTGATCCACAACCCGCCACGTGGAAAGGGTTGACGACCATGAATGTACGGGAGTGGGATGACAATCTATCAGACGGATTACGAAGCTCAAAGGAAAGTAAGAAATCGCTTCCTGGAAGCTCATTCTTAATTCATGCCAGTCACATCTCTTTAAAGACTGAATTCCCCTTCAATGCAGGTTCCCAGCAGAAAATTGTTGTCGTTGGAACGCATTGCACTGCCCGAACTGTGGGAGTTGTTGATATGCCGATCTGTAAATCAAGACAAGTGACTATTACAAGGACTCTGCAGCACCCACTGGTTTGGAACGATATTCAGACATCTGCTGTCGAAATGGCGATGAAAGACTTGGACTACACTTTTGTACCTGATACGCATCGAATTTTTGAAGATTTGAGCAGTACGATGGCTGAAAAACGCAGGAAGCCACTCGATATTCGATATTTCATCCCTTTTAAAGAGACCGTGAGAATACGAGCTGAAGGCAGCTACACTGTGGTGATGGCGTGCAGTCACGATAATGCGTGGGAAGATATTAAGTCACGGCAAGGAGACGATAATGCGTGGGAAGATATTAAGTCACGGCAAGGAGATAACTTGGGAAGGATAAAAATACGTGGGGAGTGCGGCGAGATGCTGCTATCGCCGAGTGTCCCGACGGAGTACATTCCGACGGCCAGCGTTTTTTCTTGGAGCCTCTCGCTTCCTGAATGTTTTGGTGAAATAGAGATGCCGTTGCATGACGAGCCGGGGCAAGCAGACGAAACTGAAGATGGTCACCGGGTCTACAGAGCATCGGACTCGTATCGCTCCCCGCAGTACAAAGGGCGTGCACCGTCTCTTGCTCAGAGAGTTCGAAGTCAACTTAGTACTGTACTGCCCCGGGAACCTTCGATCTCTTTGAAGAAACCATGCGACTTCATTACTGTCAAAGTACTGCAAACTGGTAAAGTTTGCCTCATCACTGGGAAAGTTTTGGTGAATGAACACCACTCAGTGTTGCAGCCGGAAACGCCAGCATTTCTTGATTCCGTGAACACCACTGATATTAACTTAAAAGCTTCGTCATTGACAATGGACATCAATCCACATCACATTTCACATTTCCTAAGCCTGGTAAGAAATTATGTTGGTACTGGCAACCATACGTTATCTGTTGGCGAACGGACAAAATTGCATCTTCAAAGAAAGAGCATATCGCGGGCTGCTGTGGACGGATTCCGATATCCCTCCACAGATGAATGTATGATTCTTGGGCTTTCAAACGCGATCTCTCCGAAATCTCTCATCCACTCTATGGATGACTTATTATCTCTAAGGTTCGACGCGGAATCTCTCGTTGTGCGGTTGCACCTCCTTCCGCATGCCCTTTGCCAATTCCACAGTGCGAGTGGCCAAACTTTCTCGATAGTATCAGGAGAGTTCGGGGGGTTGCTGCGATCGAATCGGCTCGGTGCGCATCTAGAGCTTGCCCCTAAACACCATCAACCTCTCGTCCTACAATCAGTTTACGGAGGCGAAACCATGGAAAGTTCTCGAGATTCACGTCACACATTTCAAGGGCAAGCGTCGCCGAAAATTATAATTGAAAGCTTTAAAGTAAGGAAGCGGGTGAGGTCATGTCCGAAAAGTGGAGCATATTATGCGGTTCTTGAAGTTCAAAGTGGGACAGTACACGGTTGTATAATGGATGAAGACCTCTTTTCGCTATCTCGCATAGCGATGGCATTGCTGCCGGAGCCCGTCTATGAAGATCAAGTAGCTATCGCTGCAATGCTTGCAGTGTACAACATTGATATCATCATTGAGAAAATCGATATTCTGATCCTATCCGTGGCAAGTGCGGCGTTTTCTGAAAGTTCAGGTCGTTCAGGTCAGTTATCGGTGATCCAAAGAGCCCGGGGAAGCAATAATCAGTACAAAAACAGATATGTTCCTAATGTCTTGGCTGGCGTCACTGAGCTTCAAGCTTCCGCAGGTCTTCGATTCTGTTCATCGAGCATGGCTACAGAAGAGTTTGCGTCCCGGTCAAGGCTTCATATTCCGTATCTTTCTCTAAATGTACTAACTTCATTCAGCGGGAAGCTAACAACATGGGTCGATGAGGCTACACTCAAAGCTCAGGTCGCACATGCAATCTTGGCTGGGAAAGGAAACCATCAAGGCTCGTATCATGATATTGGTCTGATGAGAAGCGTAGCAGAAATTGTAGAAACCTCTTTGGAAGTTGTCTCGGAATCTAGACCGAATATTTGGGACACCCGCGTTTCCTCTTTGCAAGCGCAGCGGGTCGCAAAGAAATCAGAAGCAAGCGGTTGCGACGTGTCACCTTGGTTTCTAGATTTGTCATCTCTTCCAATGGCGTCCTTCGGGACTTTAACGGGACGCCAAGAACTGGAACTGGCTTGGTGGATCTACCTGAAACGTTCTCGAAAAGCCAGATCGCTTGGGCATGAGAGTTACGGAGCTAGCCAACAGGGAAGACTCGACAGCTTCTCAGCTATCATTTCGTCAGAACTTACTGTCGTGGTATCTCCTGATTGCTTGGAGCTTGCAAACGACGTAAGTCGTAGGTGCAAAGAAAGAGCGCTAGGAAGCGAGTATGCAACTTCGGTAAACCAGAACTATGAGACAGCAAAGGGCGTGCCGCCCGGAGTTTCTGTATCAGCGGATATTAATAGTCTTTGGGATGTGTACGAGAGGTCTCGGCCGCCGTCATGGCTAACTCCTACGCAAACGACCACCGCTTTTTTACATCGAGGATTGGAAGTGCAATCTCCAAAGATTTTCTTCATGTCAACACTGCCAGGTGAGGTTCGGACAAATGAACAATCGTTTCGTCCCGAATCTGTTTACGGAGGGATTCACGCATGCTTTCCTCTAGGATTCCACTACACGTTTATTGGGGAGACTATAGTTTCCCCCATCCGGTCGGCAGCAACGGAAGGGCAAGAGGCTTCTCCAGACTATCGGTCTGTACACAAGGAAGACTTCCACGTGGCCATTCCTTCCTTCATGATCGGGCGTGCGAAAGAATACATGTGCAACGTATCGAGAGTCATGATGAGCCTCCGCGTAAAGTCAATTGTTCGGAGAGCGGTTGAAGAAGCGTCTGATTCTTCCGAGGGACTCATTTGCGACGAAAAGCGGTCTCTGACCGGAAGTGTTTCATCAATTGCTGTCGGCAAAGAAGAAAGTAGACTCGGCTTATACGCCTCGATAGGAGGGGCGGTATCTATTTTCGTCCTACTGTCTCGCGCTCTAGCGCTGGAATGCAATTCGTACTTCCAAGTCGAGTCCCGAAAGCAAGATGCTGTGTGCCAAGTAATTTTTCAATGCCCATCTTGTGACCTGCAAGAGAAGAAAGCTCCACAGATTCGCGGAGTGCTTGCACGCCTGAGCCAGATTGCTAGAGATCAAAATGAGTCGCTGAAGGAGCGAGTAGTGGCTTTCACATCAACCCGACCAGATGTCACCGCAGATGATAACACGCTTGTTCCAGGGCGTGTTGTCCGCCAAGTTGTTGCATCTGCACACATGATGTTACACAATTTGTCATTGCAAGTTGCATGCGAACATATTCTCAGTGTGGATATCATCACTTGCAAATGGGGCTCTACAGTCCAAGGAAGAAAGTCTGGGTTCCTGGAAGGTCACACAGTCATAGGGTCTTTCGGAACCATATCAGTCTCCATACGTGATGATCTTGCGGCTGATACTCTTCGGATGGTATCGGAAGTGGCATCATACGTCCGGCGGGCTACATATTCGATCCCCATGCTTCGATACGGTGACCACGCGGCAAACTCACAACAATCTGCTTCAGGCATGGAGCGAGGTCAAGCATTCAACTCTGAGAACAACAATTTTCCCAGAACCGCATCAATGCCACTTGGTAACGTAGGTGCATACCGCCACAACACCTGGCGGTCCCCTGGGTCACAGCCAAGCCCAAGATTACATCGACAGCTACTCACTAGAAGGTACAGCATACCTCGCACAGGTATCGGCAGTACGCCTTCTTCGTTGCGAGGGTCCGCTGGAGTTTCAGAACCGAATCTGCGTAGCGAGGCAGTACGGCACTCTGATGTACCTCATTCCACTGGCCAGAAACCCAGACACATCTCAAAAGGGACAGACATACATCAAGGAAACACAGGAACAATCGGCAGGTCCAAGGACCAAAGCTCTGACGTAAGGCAAGACCCGGTTCAAGATGGTAGGGTCCATAGGAATGATAGTGCTGCTCGCAGACGTTCTCGGCCGATGTCTTCTGCTGACGCCGACCATAACGGGTTTCTGTCTCAGCGTTTCACCCAAGAACGGGATACCTTCAAAGAAGACAATCAATTCTACTCTTACGTCGCAATTCCAACGGCCGGCGAAACTGGCCCCCCGCGAAAACGTGCGAAATGCAGAGTTCGTGTGTCACCGATGATACCCCCTAGTTTCTACGATTTCGAACGCTTGTCCCCAGAAGAATCGATATCACCAAAAGAGGACATGTCTACAAGACGAGATATGGTGACTGGTTCGAAGAGTGCCGACCGCCGTGTGTACGAACATTTAGTGCCTGAACGTCATGAGGAAAGAAAGAAGATATACCCTGATCATGTTCAGGTCACTTTGACTCCGGCCACTACAGGCTCGTTTCCTGCCGCTACGAGATCGACTCCTTCAAAGAATGCTCCCCCCTTGACGGTAATTCTTTCCTGTCAAGAGGTCTTGGCACGGTACTTCCGCCGTGAATCTCCAAACACCACTAATGTCCGGGACAACAAGGTGATCGCCGAGATAAACAGTTCTGTATCCGAAGTTCGTCTTACGTGGATGTCTTCACCGTCAAAAGGAAGCTATTCTCTAGTGGTGACGACATCCTCTGCAAAACTGAGCTCAGCCACCGATCCGAACTGCATTCTGAATGGCTCGGTCTCCAAAATAGGCGTTACTGTCAGTGTTTTTCAAAGTCTGGCATCGTCTGTCCTTCCAAAACTTATCGCTTCCGCTCGCGTGTCGGAGTTCAAAACTACCCTGCGTGCCAAGGACTTAACCTCCGTGAAGAAGTTTCGTGAAGAGTTCAAAGCAGACCTCGCAGCCATTGCTTCTGCATTCATTACCACTAAGTCCTCAATAATTGAAATGACCAGAGCGACAAGGTTATCATCCAAGTCACCATATAATGGTCGCTCTTTTGCCTCTACGATTGCCTTTGATCTCCTACTGGAACATTCACAAGTTTCTCTAGAAGGATTTCATCCAAAAGACAGTGCCATGCGAATATCATATTCTCTAGATGGTTTATTTTTTTCCGTTGTCGCATCTGAGGATGATAGTGCTGCGTTGACTTTAGGGCTGAGACTATACGGTCATAGGATCGCATCGTTCTCTCCTTCTTGGCCGTCTGATGAAGTTTTTCGTTTTCCGAGTCTCGATGCCCGAGGAGTGCAGTGGGGTGAAACTCTCAAACTGCCAACGTTCCTGAAAGTTAGCGCCGAACCTCAGGTCAATTTCACCTCTATTCAGGGGCTTCGACATGTGCTTTTTACGGTTGCTGGCTTGACGGCGTTTCAGAACACTGCAAGTGTCAATCATGAGATGAGTGAGCAATATTTAGGAAAGTCTATATCCGCAGCTGCTCCGGATGCTGTCGATTTCGAGACAAAAGGACAGGCTGAGAGCAGCGGGCCGACGCCATTCTCAAGATCCTTTACTGCCTGGGAGAGAACCAAAGGAGTGCGAATGGACTTGTCATTGCCGCCTATGTCAATTAGTTTGGCAAGCGGACAGGTTGTTGCCTTATTCGAGCTAGAGGCAATTTCCGGAATCTTTGAATGGAACAAGTTAGTGGTTAGCGGGGTGCAACTGCACGCTACCGTCGGTCTTCCCAAAATCACGTTCATGTTAATGCGTATGCCTACTGCAGAATTTACGTCCACAGACGTCACACTGGACGAGCACCGGGCCAGTCTTTCTGTTGCACTCGAAAGGTCTCGTATCGATATATTGAAGTCACAGGAAGGGCTCACGCACACCTTCATTTTTCGCATTGATGTGCTCGATATTTCCGGGCAGGTACGACCCTGGAGACTCCTGATGGATGCCGCAGTTTGGGCGGATGAGGAAGAGTTTGTATCCGAGCTGCAGTCAATCAACTACACTGCGTCATCATCCGGGGCGCATCGCACGTCGAAGGCCCCACGTCTTCCTGAATCCACTGCTCCACGTGAACACAGGAGCTTTCTGCTTGGATTCAACATTCAACGCTTCAAACTTGCGATACCATTGAACAACAATGAGAAGATTGCCTCTGCGAGACTAGCCCTGCGCGTGACAGAACTGCACCTTCTTGGGCGACGGCGGTTCGACAACTCCTGGTCACCAGTGAAGAATATTGTCGAGTTGAAGACTCATTTCATAGGTGTACTATGGGATAATAGCGCATTGTTGAGCACTCATCATTCTAAGATTACACTTGCACTTCAGCGACCATCACTGAATAGTGATGCGCACTTTGGAGCGGTACATGTGGTGATGGTGGCAGGAACTTGGAGGGTATGCCCAAGGAAGGACGTGATCATGGCCATTCTAGGAGCGAAGAATAGAAGAGTCTACCGGAACAGAGCTGCCAACCTCCGAGATCGCATCTCCGCCTTAGCCAGCACGCCACGAGAAAGCAGTGTTGACAGTGGCTTCAGTTCGACCGGCACAGAAAATGAGTCAGGACTGCTTTTCGAAAGTCTTAGACTGACAATTCTCCGTACCAGCGGTTTCATTGAAGGGCTAGAAACGGATGACCTGCCCTTCGAAATGTCCAAAGACGATCAGCCCGGAAGTGCGCAGTATCCCCGTGACGCTACTACTTCGAAGTTAAGTGTCCCAGCATTTAGCATTGCAATGATCAGAGAGGAGTCTCACGACTTTGATGTCGTTGACATCGATTTTTCTGGAAGAAAAGGTGAGTTCCCACAGGGTTGCTTGCAGAAGGTTTCCAATCTGTTTTCAGAACTGTTTGGTGCCGTCGCACTAGACCAACAGATGTATCAGACAGCCGCGACCCAAGTTCAACACTCGCGGGAGATGTCCCGTGATGTGTCTGTGCTGATTCGTTTTGGAAAGTCGCTTTATCGAGCGCAGGAGGAGGCCAATACTGGGGTCGAGTCAAAATTTTGTTTCTTCGCTGGCATATCGTCAACCATTCTCGTATCACTTTCTGCGAAACAAATTTTTGGTGACGAAGACGGTCACACTACAGTCATGTCTGGTATTTCCCCAAAGCTTGCGCTAGAAGTTTCCCCTTTGATCGAAGGAGCTCAGGTACAAAGGGTACGGTTTGTTGATGTGAGATTTCTGCACGGCATTAATCCACTGCACCCACCCCATACTATGCTACACGTCGGGAAGGTTACAGCGCTGCTAGATACAAAGACCTTGCTCCTAGCTCAGGGGCGAGTAAGATCTAGAAAGCGTTTGAGACATTTCCCTACGCTCGAAACCAATTCGGAGCCGTCGTCATTAATCGGAGAGAGAAAAGTAGCAACTGTGCTGGGTCAACCTCGAAGACGCGCAGATCCAAGCAAACCCTGCAGCGAAACTGGCGAGGAATCAACCCAGCAAGAGCCCGACATTCGCCTGCAAGTTAAACTGCCTACCAAAAGCGAATCGCCCACCAACCAAGTCGATCTATTCGCGGAAAGGCTTCACTTCGGTATAGATCGGAGTCGACGCAATCGTAACGTGGAAAGTTTACCGGTGAACATAAATGTGGCCCTGCATGAGGTCAACATAAGGGGACAATGGGATATATTAAGCTGCCGAATTCGTCTCCGTGAAAACCTGTTCAGTTGCGGCACTTCTGGTTTAGCTCCAAGGTCTGGTGGATCAATAGAAATCACGAACATCATGAACCGCCTCCAATTCGAGAGTATGCAGTACGGCAACTACACCATGAAACTCGCAGTCGATGCGCTGGCTGCAATAGGCTCCTTTCCAAGAAGTGAAATTCTTGTTGAAAGCACTGATGTAAGCACTGAGATATCCCATACCATGATCAAAGCCATTATGCGACTCTCTGGTCAAATGAAGAAGCTGAGAAGTGAAGTAAGCCTGGTGACAGAGAGGGAACAATCAAAAGACACCAACAAAAACCAAGCGTCTAAAATATACTCTTACGACAGGCCTTCGATGGACTCCATGCCATCGAATGATGTCCAGAAGAGAGGTGCAAAAAATGAGGCGCCTGAGCAGCCATTCCTTCCCGCCATCACTCCATCTGACAACCAGCACCGACCTGCTAACCTGGAACTATTGCGAGTAATTTCAGAAAGGACAAAAGTGATGGTTAAAGGTGACTTGTTGCGAGCAACATTGCGTGGATATCAGTTTGAAGAGACGCAGCACAGTGCTTTGTTTGAGCTCGAGAGGTATGATCTCAGCTATGAGCGGGACTTCAATTCGACATCGGAGCCTTTTCATTTGAAGCTTCTCGGCATTGACTTTTCCAACCTGACCCTTGCCTACAATGATGATGTCCGAGGCATACACAGCGACCTATTCAAAATCCCAGCGCCAAGGCTAAGAATGAAGGTTGTCGATTCGAACGCGAGATTGATAGTAGAGCTGACGGGAGAACTTGAACTCAGGCTTGGTCACGGATTTTATTACTGGCAGGATTTCAAAGAGTTGTCAGATTTGACTGTGCATGGTATCCGGCCAACTCCTGAAGCTGAAGTGGGTGCATCTTCATCCGAGGGCCAACCGGAGCTGTGGAACGGTAAAATTCCCCATGTCTCCGTGAAATTGAACCCCAGAATAGATGTGATCGGGGATTTAACGAATGACATGCTACCATTCATGGAACGTCGTCGTATAGGGATTGAGATGATACCCAAACACATGTTCCACTATATAATTGTACCGATAGACCGGCTGTCTGACACGCTATCCAGGACTCTGCTCAAGTAACTACGACAGTTAGAGCCCGTCTCCCTCGTCCCCATTTTTAGGCAGCTTAGATTAGAGAAGAGCAGGAGAAACCCTCCTCCAAACTAACGTTATTTATTTCAATAGCTTGCATGAAATCGCACTAACCTCAACCTCATTCACCATTTTTTATTATACTCGCGTCCGCGAAACATTTGAGCTACGCCCTGAGAAACGGTAGGACTGCAGAAGTGTATCGAGCAATAAGCCGTGGACTGGCAATCTGCCTCTCTCACAGCAAGCAAATTTCGGGTACTAGAAAACGCACTCTTTACTCCACTGCGTACAATTGTGCAATGCACACGAGCTCCAGAGCGAGTTCTCACAGCACAATTCCCAACACCCAAAACCAGTCTATCTCCATCCCCCGCCCCCGCCCCCGCCCCCTCTCCCCCGCCCATAACCGCCGCCCCCTCTTCCAAAGCCGCCGCCAAAACCGCCACCCCCTCTTCCCCCCCGCCCAAAACCTCCCCGTCCGAAACCTCCCCTTCCGCCGCCCCGGCCTCCCCTTCCACCTCTACCTCCTCGACCCCCCCTGCCGCCCCTCCCTCCCTTCTTCACGCCCCCCCTCTGGCTCGACGGTGTCGTGAACCTCTGCAACGGCATGAGTTTATCCGGCCCCATGAACACCTTATCCCCCGGCTTGAAGCTGGCCGGCACGACCCCTTCCACGGGCTTGACCGAGAAATACACCTCCGAAATTGGCCCCAGGACCTCCTCGACTTTCCCAATTTGCGTCTTGTTCTCCAGAAACACCGGCGCATTGAACTTGGGCACCTGCGCAGCCGCCGTCATCTTGTACACCATCTCGCCTTGACAGTCGTGCAGAAAGGCGCCGGATTCGATCACAGTGTCCGGAGGGCCCTCGTCGTAGCGACTGCCGTACCGACCGCCCCCTCCACCGCCGCGAAATCGGCCGTCGCCACGAGAGCCGCGGCTGCCGTATCCGCCTCGCCCGCCTCGCCCGCCGCGCCCGCCGCGCCCGCCACCGTACCCGCCGCCGCCGCCTCCGCCGTACCCGCCGCCGCCACCGTAGCCACCTCTTCCACCCCAGCTGCTCATGCTGGGCGTCTTTTGCTTCTGATCGAGCCGAGACTCGAATGTGCCGGTCCGGATAGGAACGGGACGATCAGGGGTTGGTTGGGCAATGCAGACGCGATGCAATGTCGTGGTGTTGCGACAACCGCCGTGGTAGAGGCACGCTGGTCGGGGTGGGATCAATTGGATCAATAGGCAACGAGCGTATGATACACAAGAGTTTCATTACAGCTATCTCTTGGGACATGTTTGATTACAGTGACACTTTGCTGTCGAAGATTGGAAAAATATTGCATTATTGCATAATTTATAGACAGTCGCGAAAACCGCAATCACGTCATAGATTATGTCTCAAGTTGTCAACAGCAGCCGATGCAAGTCGAACAATGGCAGGATGGGGGAGATTGTTTCCACATCATGCCCCTTTTCTTGTGCTCTAGTCCCTTTTCTCCCGCTTTTCTAGCCACTTGCACAGGGATGCAATGATTGACGAAGCATATCTCATACTCCTTCACAATTCACGCTGTGGCCTTCATCAGAACCTCACTGATGAAAGAATTTTTCACTCGAAATAGTAGTAGACTACTTACTTGCCTTGGAACCCTCAGCGAAGCAATAATAGAATGAAGGAGCACGACAAGGTGGCAATGTAAACATATATATAACAAGCACTATCCTCTCCAGCCAGCGCCTTCATGCCATCTCCACATACGTCATATTATCCTATAAACCGCATGTAATTTACCTGGCTTACCATGACGAGCTGCTCGTAGTCTCATCTTAGTGACTCAAATAGTGCATGTTTCAAGTTTCATTTGTTACTGAATGAGCGAATCCGCAACTTTTCTATGCAACTGGCGGGTTGGATTCAATACAAATTGTGCACCCTTTAAGTGTTACTCTGAGACCAAGAGCCCAGAGTTGTCTGCCACTAAAAAGGACTACCAACACCGCTGCAGTGTTACAGTTAAGCCCTCTCTAAAATTACTTGATCTGTCCAAGTGTTATGGCGACTGCCTCTTCACTCGAGAAAATATATCACTGAGGACGGTTAATATCGTCATTGGCAGATAGGTATTTCATAGAAAAGAGTTTCTCCCACATCGAACAAGCTACTTTTACGCAAGCAAGTAGGGGCAGCCAGACATTATTGTAGTGGGCGAAAGCCAATGCACGCGTAATCTGTGGCATTCGAAGGCGCAGTTACCTAGCTGCCAGGCAAGGCTTAGATCTTATAGCGAACGAATAAAAGACTGCTTGAGGCGACATTCATGGGCCTTGCATGAGCGTCCAGCTGGATACCCAGTGGCAGTACTTTCAAATTACCGCTGCCAGAGGTAACACTCTCTGATATCTGTACATGGACATGGTAGGTGCATATCACGTCTACCCCTGTCGGCAAGCTATCACAGACAGCACCACGAGCTACAAATTGCAAAGATGTTATTGTAAATCGTGACGTAGTCACAACAGTAACACCGCAAGGTATTAATAACATGGGATGGGCCCAGCTTATTCTTCAGTATTAGGGTAAGTTGCTACATCACCACGCTTCAGTTGGCAAGCAGGTTTTCACATCTGCGTCAAGCTTGCAAGGTATCTTCACGTTCGGTGCTATGCCGATCTTGTTGATGTCAATATGGTTTGGAGTTTCGTAGCGAGCGATAGTAACTGCGACTCCGCTTCCGTCGCTGAGTTGAGAAATCGTTTGCACGACCCCTTTTCCAAACGTTTGCTCCCCAATGAGCTTTGCTCTTTCGTTGTCCTTCAAAGCGCCTGCCAGAATTTCGCTCGCACTGGCCGTAGCCTTATTAACAAGCACAATCATCGGTTGTTCAGTATAAAGGCCATCTCCGACTGTATCAATCTCATCCTGCACGCCGTTCTTATCAACCACGTACACGATTGGTGTGCCTGACTTTATGAACAGCCTTGCGACATCCACACCGGCTGGAAAATAACCGCCCGGATTGTTTCTCAAGTCCAGCACAATCTTTTCGATATCCTCCTTCGTAAATGATTGCAAAGCATCCTTCAAGTCTGACGCAGTACTCGAGTTGAACTGCTTGATCTTGACGTACAATTGGCCTGGACCAAGCCACTTTGCCTTGATGCTTTTCAGTTTCAAGTTCTCCCGGACCATTTCAAAAGACTCCTCCGTCCCCTTTCCCTCATCATGCACAACGGTCAGCGAAATAGAGGTACCTGGACGCCCCCTTATTCTCTGAGCTGCCTCGTCCGGAGAAAGATCGTCAGTAGCTTCGCCGTCAATCAGCATAATGACATCATTCGACTTTACCCCCGCCCTCCCGGCTGGCGAATCATCGACTGGACTAGTGACCTTCAACACGCCATCAACCCTGGTCGGAAACAACTCGACCCCCACCCCCGCGACCTCCCCCGTGGCCGAGCTTGTCAACGACGTGAACTGCTGCGGCGACAGAAAGCGGGTGTAAGGGTCACTGAGCAGGGCGAGCATGTCGCGGATGGCGGAGTAGCCCTCGTCGACGGAGGCGTACGCGCGCTTAACGGTTCGCATGCGGACGGAGAACCAGTCTTGGTGGTTGAAGGTGCGGTCGACATACGACTGGTCCACGACGCGCCACGCCTCGGCGACCAGCTTCTGCGGCTCCGTTAAGGCGGAGGCAGGGGCGGCGAGTGTTAGGGCTACAAGCGCGCCGCTCAAGGCACCCGCTGTGACAGAGCGTGCGATGCGCGCCATTTGGAGGGGCGACGGAAGGTGGTTGCTGCATTGGGGGACCGCGTTGCGAGGAGATTGGGTGGTTGGGGCGCAGCTGGCTGGGCGCGGCAGTGGCAAGGCGGCGGAAAAGGCTAGCGTCGTGGGCGGAGCGTGATGGGCTGCCATGCCGGATCTTTGCCTCTTGCGCATTGTGTTTGGGAGGGTGAACTTGAAGCGAGGGAGGGAGTTAAACGTTGGCAGAAGGGGCGAGGACGGAGGCAAAGGCAGTAGGCGGGGAGGGGTAGGGAATGTATTGAAGTGAGGACTCCAAAACTGGGGAGGCGAAGAAGAGTCGGAGGAATGAGAACGGGTGGCTGAAGTCACACTTGTGATTCATCAGTGCATCATACGTGTGCACTTTTGCCCAGTACAGTAGTACCACCGTTATCTGCGTAACGAGATCAAAACCGCCGCATCCGATCTAACCCCGACACGAGCCATGCCATGACCTTCTCCCGGTTCGCGGGTGGCGTGCCTACTGCCCGTACTCGCCGTCGCACTCGTCGGCCAGCTCAGCGCGGGTTTGGTCTACTGGTAGCCGGCGCTGGTCCCCGGCCTGCAAGCGGAGCTCCAGCTGACAGACCGCGACGCCTCCGTCGTTGTCGCCGCGGCTAACTCGGGGCCCGTCCTCGTGATCTTGGGCGACTTGTTCCATTCGCGTTTCGGCTCACGCTGCACGGCTGTGATCGGCTCCGCGGGCATCTCCGCGTCCTTTCTGGCGCTTGCCGTGCTCGTCTCCGTTGCGCTTCCGCCTGCCGTCAAGGCGCTCGCGTTGTGGATTTGTATCGCGGTTACGTTAGCCTTCATCACGTTTGCGTCCATGCTGTATAGCTCCTGCATTACGGCCGCCGTTGCCGTGTTTGGAAAGCAGTATCGTCGGAGAGTAGCAACACTTGCGGCGCAGCCGCAAGTGTTGTGGACAAATTGCAGGCAGCGTTGCTCCCTTCTATCACACAGACCTCCGGCCTTTAGTTCTTCATCTCCGCCTTGTCGTTTATCCCCTGTCCGCTTTGCGTCATAACTTTTCCCGGCTTGGAGTCGTATGAGGTCGAGGAGCCATCCCCGCGACTTTCCGAATACCAGACTCTGCAATCGATGGAGGTATCAGAAGAAGATTTGCATGAGTTTTCTAGAAAGGAATCAATGACTTCATCAGTTCCACTCTCATTGTGGCTTACCGCGTGGCCCGGGCAGTGTTCATTGTTTTGCAGTGGTCTGGATTGAGCCAGGCCTTTGAGCTACCGATTGACGTTAACAGGGGCACGTCTGCTGTTCTAGCTATCATCGTTCTCAGTTTTTTCTCGCTCCCTCTCTTTGCTCCCGAAGTAATCCATGAACGTCCCTTTTCTGACACGTCGGCAGCGCAAACACGTCCCAAACCGTCTTTGTTCGAGGCTCCAGGCGATCGCTGCTTTTCCTACCTCTGCTTCGGTACTTCGCATTAGCTGGTTGAGGTGGCCTTACCCTCCTCGTAGAGGCGACCTTCTTAGTGCATAATCGCTTGTATCTCAATGCCGTGTCGGCTATGGTCAAGTTCGATCCGGAGATAGTCAGTCGTGTCGTGCGCAGCTACGTCATTGTCTTATCGGCTGGCAATACGGCTGCACGACTCTTCATCCGCAGGGTGATGGATTGGAGCGAGACTACTATCGAACGGCACATGTGAAAGTATGATATCACCCTCATCGATTCCGTCGTCATATCCGTTCGCACTACTCGCTATAGCTTTCGCAAGGTCTTGGGTTTTGTGTATTTCAATTGCTCTGGTAGGATTTTGTTATGGTGCATGGTTTTCAAGTACGCCTGCTCTCACGACCCTTTGGTTTGGGGTGCCGCAGTTTCCGAGGAATTTGGGATAAGTTTCTTCCTTTATAGTTTTGGGGTCTGCAACCCTAGCAAGCACCATTCCTTTGTATTTGCACTCAGCGTTTGGGGAATGGACTTCGTTGCCAGTTGTTGGGGGTCTTCCAAATGAGGCACATTGTTTGTACAGGATTGATGTGTACGATTCCATCGTTTTGCATGCTAGCGGCTATTCAGGCGAATATGGCCATCGATTGCGCTCATTTGTACATGCCAAGATGGAAATCTGTACGCATTGAGATTGACCGTTGATTGCAAATAGTTTTACCGTATTAGTTCATGGTGCTGTGTCATAGCCAAGCATCGGCGATTGTATTTCTGAAGGAATGTAGAGTTTTGTAGAGTAAGATGGCAACTTTTGTAAAGGAAAGCACTGCAAAGATCTCGTAGGCGTTTTTGCGTTTTCTGTAAAAGACTTCACGTGGATCTGCACGTAGATTGTCGTGATCGCCTGGACATTGTGATTTGTTCTAGGATGGTTACCCCCCGAGGACATAAATTCAGACGGTGCCAAACACTTTTACCCACCTTGATTGAAAGCTGTACCAGTATTAGAATGTTGTTTGGGAATGTCATGTTATGTTGACCGCACATGCAGGCTGTCACATGCTTGCTCTTCTGCCGGTGGATTTTAGTCTCAACGGAGCGTTTGAGTGGAAGGCTTCAGTAGTGTGCGGCATGCGCATATGCTTCGTTGCTCACCCGCCTATACCGAAACCTAAAAGTATGGATTTGTAGTACAGCAACATCGATGATCTACAGGACAGGGAGGCGGATTACATGGTGTTTTGAAAGGCCTTGTGTGCCATCATGGATTGCGGACATGGCGAAGAACATTACCGCGCCATGAACGTTGACCGGTGGAGGCAAATACACGAAAAATGCTCAGGCTGAACTCGGCCTCAGAAGAACAAAGCGTTTTTAGTCTTCCCTGACATAGTTCCCAATGAACAGGCAACAAGGGCTTGCAGTGAACCTGTTCTGCCAAGACCTTAATTTAGCTAGCTAGATGTCAGTATGCAAAGTGGTGCGGCCACCATGGTGGACTGGAGAAAGCAATATTTTGCTGGTTTTCGCAGTAAAAGGCCAGCTGAAGGAACAGCTATACGACTTGTGCGCTTTATCGGAGAAATAGAATCTACATTGCAAGATGACGGGGAGGAGGCACCAATGAGTGAATTGGATTAAGCGAGTTGGATCATTGCAGGCTCAAATTAACAAGCACAGGATCGTCGCCACTCCTGCATTCACATTCCATCCTCACGCCGCCAAAGAAGCGGCTAAAGCAAAGAGAGGAATGTTGGAACCAAGAGCAAAACCAAAACAAAAAAGTAGTCGGCGAGTTTGTTTGCTGCAAGGGCAACGGGGGTGGAAACTCCCGCACGAAGCATTGGCTATGTCATTTCGCTTTTCAAACCGCGGTGGCACAGGTGCGTTTCAGGGCGTCGCTGCAAGCGTTCGAAAGGAACGGCTCGCAGGCGAAAAATATTGACACATTTTGAGCGACGGGGACTCGGGTGATTACATTACACATGGTCGTCATGAAACATCCATCTCGTTTGCTTTGGGGAGCGCCCTTGGCAGTTCCGAATATACGTGTCATTATCCGGCGGGACTCCCTTTTTTCGCTGCGCTACTGAGCATGCTAACGATACTTAAGCAGACCGAGGTGACAGTGAGCGCGGGGCTCCACCCGTCATACAAGACGTTAAGACAGATATGGCCATTAGAATAGACGTGCGGATGGCGCGGGGTGGGTGAAAGAAAGATAACTTCCGGTGCCTCCATGGGGTAATCTGAGGGAAACACAAAACGGAGCGTGTAGCGCTCGTTTTCATAGACGGAGCTTGCGGCTCCCGTGACTGTAACGCGCCATTCATCGACGCGGTCCGTCTGCTCGACAGACATGCCTGGGACGGGGGGGTTTTTGACGGACCATTCAGCGAGCTCGCGCGTCAGACGGCGCTGGGCGACGCGCGTAAGCTCTTTGGGGAGAGAGCTAGAGGGCGCGCCATGCACGCTGCTGATGTTCATGGTTGCGGGTGCTGGGCCGGCCGGCCACGCTGCGGATGTGGACGAGTGCGCAGCGGGGCGGCGGGGTGGGGAAGTGGGGGGAGGGCGACGGCAAAGTATGGGGGGGGGGGATAGGTTGTGTGGGCAAGGGGAGGTGGGGGTTAAGGGCAACGTTGGCAGCGGCGGGTGGCGCTGAGGCGAGACGGATGGTGAGACGCTGCAGTGGGGCGCTTGGGTCTCCAGAGGTAGGGGAATGGACCTCTGCGTGACGATCCAGCGTTTGTCTGTTTTTCAGATGTTTTTTCAAGGGGAAGGATTGAGCAAACTTGTTTGTCGCCTTTGGCTTGCCAACGCAATGATTGACGATATCTTCGTGCCACATCACACAGCACTGCAAACGTGGCAACGTGTACACGTCACTTACGTGTATCTGGGTCATGAGATATGGAGAAAACAACTGTTTTTGACGGTTTATTCGTGAAGATGAGATGTCGACTCTATCTGCATCGCAAAGTGTACAAACAAAACACTATGGCCACCGCTCGACCGGTGTTCATGGGTACCACTCTACAAGTTGAGTGGCATGGCCTTGAAGTCGAGCAACTGGGCAACTATGGGCGTCTTGTAAATGAACATCGAGTGGATGACACCACCGACGCCGCACATGGCCAGCCGTCCATTCTTGATCTCGGCAAGTCGAATTCTGTCAGTTATCTTCAAGTTCATGGGGTTAAAGCCCAATTTCCCCGGCTCTGCCCCATCGGTGAACATGTCAGTGTATGACACTCTGCCCTTGTGGAGGATAAACTCGGAGATGCCGCAGAAGATGAAGATCTGCCACAACCCACCGGCGGGCACCTGGCCGAGAGCCTCCGTCGCAACCGGGTTGGAGAAGGCGGCGTTCGGCAAGTGAACAAATTCTTGCACAAGCATTCCCAGGAAAGCGAGCATGCAAATGCGGCCGTGCTTGATCTCAGACTCCTGCAGCCACTTGACGTCCATGAGCTGGGAGAGGGCCAGGGGGTCGAAACCC
>NW_005178495.1:356819-368394 GCF_000350225.1 Chondrus crispus | reverse complement strand
GGGAGGTTGGAAAGTTAGAGAAGGAGAAAGGGCAATGGGTGAGTGTCGGGTGAGGCGGGAAGTGGAGAGGAAGAGGAGGAGGGAGTTTCTCTTTTAGTAGTCGGCGGGCGGTGCTGCGGCTGCTGTGAACGGCAGGGTAAACAAAGCGGTGTGGATTGCAATGCACCTGGGCAGATGCGTATGGGCACACGGGTGGGCGAGCTCCGTGCACCTCCAGGGGGCTGCCCGTCGGGCATTGCTGACAGGGGGCGGAAACCAGGGGCGGAATCAGCGCGGGGAGGCGGGCCCGTATCCCGTGGCGGGCGCGCGAAAGCCGCCTGTTCGCCAGATCTTTCGGGCAACAGCCTGGGGATATTTCGGGCATTTGGTGCTAGGAGGACAGCAGATTCGGCACTTGGCGCGCGTAGCGTGGGCGCGGCCGCATCTGTGGTGTAGTATGCTTCCACGTGCCATATCCGCGCCGCACGATCGAAGGGAGATTTTACAAGTACCCTGCGCTGCCGTTGCCAAGGATCTGCGCGGAGGGCGTCACATCGGGATCCAGTGGGTCGGGATCGAGTGGGTCGGGATCGAGTGGGTCGGGATCATGTAGATCGGAATGCGGGGATCTGGATGTCTCGAATTACAGTTGGTTGATCTTAGTTTACAGTGTGGTTCTCAGTTTACAGTGTGGTTCTCGTTCCAGCTCGAACGAGACTTGGTCGCTATCCCATTTCCACACATCCGGCCCCATCGCTCTTCGATAGACCGGCCATCGACACGTTTCTCGTTCCAGGGCAGAAACGATCGATTCGACCTTAACGGCTATTCCTACCCTGCGATCCATTCCTCATCGCCGTCGTCTCCCGCTACTTGTCATTCATCCACAAAGCACAGCTGTCTCCTCCTTACATCAACCTGCAAACGCCACCATGGACATGTCAAGTCTCTTCTCCCCGGACAGCGGCATTGGCAGCGTGCTGAACGCGCGCCCCTCGGCCCACATCACATTCAAAGCCGGCATTCTCACCCGCGACGAGGCGACCAACGCCGTTACTCCGGACGAGCGCAAGGGCATCGTCCGGCTGGTAAACGAAGAGAACTTGCTGCACTGGCAATGGCGTCCGCGCAACTCGTCCACCATCGAACACGATCTCATCCTCTTCCCGCCGGACAACGAGCTGAAGCTGGTCACGTCCGCCCCCGCCTCGGCCCGCGTCTATGTCCTCAAGTGGCGCGGCGAGTCGCAGAGGTTCTTCATTTGGATGCAGGGGAAGGATGCGTCCAGGGACGAGGCCATCGTCGCCCAGGTTAACAACATCCTCACCAATGGGCTAGATAATGCACAGGTATAGTTCACCCCGCATCCTCGCTTGCTTGTACATACTGTTCAAACTCAACCAAAGGTTGCTATTCGAAGCCCTTTCATCGAGTCAGTAAACTTCTCGTTGTCCGTACTAATGATTTCTTCCCATCTTCTACTTTCGAATTCGTTTCTACTTACTACCTACCGTTACCAATCACCTGCACTCCGCAATCTTTTCAGACTTCACCACTTATGTCCTCCACACCCACCGCACCATCCGAAATCCCCGTTGCACCCTCCGTCGTCCGAGATGTACCCATGGGTCCCGCCCCCGCGACCCCCGAGCCTCCCGCTGTGGCCCAGGCCCCTGCCCCCGCTCCGATTTCCGCCCCCTCAACGGCTGCGCCACCGCAACCGACTTCCCCCGCACCTTCCGCCTTCCAGCCCATCACACTGGACCAAATGCGAGCCGCCCTTCCCTCTCGAGGCGGAGCTTCTCTCGCCGACGCGCAGCGGGAGCTCATCGTGACGACGCCCTCTCTGAGCGATCTGCTCAACCCCGAAGCTCTCGCTGAATCCTTGACTGACGAGAGACTGCAGGCCCTTTTACCCGATTTGCTCCAGCACTTGCCCGAGCAAGACCGCTCCGTCTCGCAGATCTCCGAGATCTTGCGGTCACCCCCTCTGCGAGCTCAAGCTGTGGCGCTCTCACATGCGCTGCGGTCGGGGCAGGCCGCGGAGCTCATCCGCTCTTTTGAGATGCCCACGCCGCCGAACATGAGCATGTACGGCTTGCGCGCGTTTCTCGACGCGCTGCTGGAAATGGAGAAGCAAGGGAGAGATCAGCAAGAGTAGTTTACGGATCCGGTTTTGGGGGCGCGCGACGATTGTTTTGCAAAGAGGCTATTGATTGGGACAGTTCATGTGTTTGAAGGATCCGCGTCACTAGCCCTTGGATGCGGGGGGTGGCGGTGCGGAAATCTCCGAGGTCTTCCGGAAGGACGACGGCGCGCCCGCCCGCGGCTTGCACTTGTGACTCGAGATGGGCCACCTCTGCCGATAGTTTGGATACCGAGTTGCGCAGCGCAGTAACAGAATGCTGCTCAGCGGCAGTGGCCTCCGATGCGGAGGTGTCCCACGTTGGAGCCTTTTCTGCCATGAGTGTGTAGGTTTTGAATTGCGGAGAATACCTGCCACATGTTAACGCGCCAGGTGTCCGACGATTTGGTGATAGCAATCTAGGGATGACGAGAAAGGAAGAGGCTCTGTGGATGTGGAGACGTGAGTGTATTGGCGACTTTGCAAAAAAAAAAAAAAATCCAGTTTATAATCGAGCGTGTCTATATCTAGGCATGCGCTAGTGTTGTGTCGCCCTGATCTTCGTAGGTTAGCCTCTCCTTGAGACGCAACCCGTGCGGTGGAACGATCGCGCCCCGCACAAGGAAGAAGTAAGAGCAAGTGCAAACGATGACGCGCCTGCTGAAATGCGATCTCAGCTTCGCACGCGTTTTGGCTCGGTTCTGATGCATGTCACGACACGTTTGGACGACAAGCATCTAGCTGCAGACGCGACGCATGCTGGCGGTCATTGGTGATGCTTTCTGAGAAACTTTAGGCCGCAATACTTGCAGACTTGTGGGCCGGCATCCTCGTCGGACACCAACAATTTGATGTACTCGATGGGGTGTCCGAGAGCGCCACCGCCTCCGTTGCAAGCGGCGACGTCTCCATCGACCTCGGTGGCAGCGGTCTCTTGGATCTTGTCCATGGCATCGGATCCCCACTTGGATCGCACGAGCTCCGGATCCGTGCCTGCGGGGACGCTGCCGAGCGGTTGGTGCATACGTGGGCGACGTGTCGTGGGGCCATCCGACAGGGCGCGACGGAGAACGCCGCGAGCGGGGACGAGCGCGCGACGCAGCATCGCGAGGTGCGGCTGGGGGAAGGGCGGAGGGAAGGGGGACGACACCGAAGATGGGATTCAGGGGAGGGAATGATGAGGCAGCTGTGGGGAGGAGGGAGTTGGGAGGAGGAGGTGTGTGGTGGTAGAGATGGATGTGGTTGGCAGGGTTACAGTATGAGTTAGAGGTGTACGTACAGTACTCAACTGAACTGTGTCAATTGAAACGTGTACACGTGAAACGGCAGCGAGGGGGAGAATGATGCAGTTGCAGTGTGGTTGCGAGGGTGGAGGGAAGAAAAATGAAATTTGGGATTGTGTGAGCGGTTCAATTACAAGTGCCCAGACTGAATTAGCAAGTGAATGGACGAAAGACAGTGTCGCGCTGTGGGCCAAAACGGCGAAGAGGATGTCAAGAATGGCGATTTTCGGCACGGTCTCCAACCGCAGCTGTGGAGCCAGGCCGTGACCCGCTCAAATTTTCTCACGCTGAAAATCCATACCCTCGACCGTGTGATTCTATCCCCGCCCTCCCGCCCCTCGCCGTTGTCAAACGTCAATCTCAACTCCACTTCCTTCCAACATCCTTTTGTCTCCGTCTTCAATCCTTTTATCCTCTACCGTCACTGTGTGCTTCTTCACCTTGCACCCCACGCCTCACACGCTATTTGAATGTCGCGTCCCAGCTCGTAACTTGCTCTAACTCTTCCCCCCTTTCACCCCCTTTCGCTTCACAAATGGCTTCCTCCCCTTCGCAACGCCGTCTACCGGCCAGAGCCGTGGGCTACGAACTTCGAGAGCAGATCGGTATCGGCACTTGTGCCGCCGTCTATCGAGCATGGTGCGACCATGTCAAGGACGAGGTCGCCATCAAGGTTGTTGAGCTTGAGTGGCTACAAGCTTCCCTGGAGGACATCGGCCGCGAGATTCAAGTCATGAGTCTTTCTTCACATCCAAACGTTGTCCCCTTTTCGACCGCTTTTGTAGAAGGTACCGATCTATGGATTGTCATGCCTCTTCTCACTGGTGGCTCTGTGCTTTCTCTAATGAATTGTGCCTATCGCGAAGGCTTGCCTGAGGAATACGCCCGCTATGTTTTGTGGTGTGTCCTCAAGGCGCTTGAATACTTCCATGGCAACGGTCAAATGCATCGCGACGTTAAAGCCGCAAACCTACTACTTGATTCCAACGGCAATACAATGCTCGCGGACTACGGCATGATGGGTTGGATGGTTGAAGGAGGCTTGGATCGCAAGCAACGGCAAACCTTTGTTGGAACCCCTTGTTGGATGGCACCGGAGGTCATGATGCAAGGTGACGGATATGATTACAAAGCTGATATTTGGTCTCTGGGAATCACAGCTATTGAACTAGCGCAAGGTCGTGCTCCTTACACCAATTACGCCCCAATGAAGGTCTTGTTTCTCACCATGCAGAACGCCCCTCCCACCATTTCTGGACCCACTGCAGATCAATACTCTGCAAAGTACAAAGACTTTGTCGCCTCCTGTCTCCAAAAGGACCCCAAGGTTCGACCCTCGGCAAAGCAGCTCCTGAAACACCCGCTCTTCGCAAATGGCGTCGTCAAGCCCAACTCGTTAGCAGATACTATCGCCAAGTTGCCACCCATCGGCTCGAGAGGTGGCTCCCAGAAGCAACTGATTCGCCAGCTTCAGAAGGTGGCCGCTCCCCATCGCTCGGGCATCTACGATCGTTCTGCGAAGGGACTGGGTTGGGACTTTGGCGAAGCAGAGGGTAAGTCGCCCTCACCAATAGCTGAAGGAGCAGGGGCGTCGGGAGGCGAAGTGCCTTCAAACACGGCGGCAGTAAGCGCCCCACTGCTACCGACCTTAGGCGCGTCCTCGGGTACAGCACAGCATATGCCCCACGAAAATTCCTCGTTGGCAGATATGCACGCTTTGAGAACGCTGAATATCGCCTCGCCAGACGCTGGGCTCGTTCCGGAAAGTTCCTCTGAGCCTAATCTCGCGGCCCGTGTGGCAAACAAATCGTCGGAGAAGAATAGCACTGGCTTCCACGGGAGGACTTCATCTTTGCCTGTGTTACCAGCCGAGGACACACCAAACGCTGCGCCGCATTCCTCAACCGCAGCTGCTTTCCCTGAACACGTCTCGATCTTAGGCAAACAAGGTGGAACAGGGTGGATTGGTAGTGTTCCGGCAAAGACAGTAGGTCAATTACGGAAAGGACGCTTCACCGTTTCGGACGTACCAAATCCGCAGAGGTTAGATGGCAAGATTGGCGGATTTCTCGATCGTAACTCCCCCGGCCAAAAGGCAGTGGCTTCCCAACCTGCTTCAGCTATGGAGGGTGGCGAAAAAGATACCCCAATGATACCGGCGTCAGCAGTATTGCCTCAGAGCGTTCGGGATCGTGAACCAGCAATCTCGAGTACGCGGCAACCTGACACATCGCAGGTGCCACACAGCCGAACATCGCAACCTGTCTTAAGCCAAGGACCAATATATAGTACGCAAGATGATCGACGCGCACCTAGCATGGGGATGCCTGCGGCCACTCAGCAGCTCGCGTCAGAAAGCGACTTGAGAGCACCCGGCGGGGCGAAGTCGAGTTTTCCTCCAATTTCACCTACCAAACCTCGGATTGTGAACGTTTCGAAACCTGCGTCTGTGACGACGTATGCTGCAGCTGTGGCAGGGGCACCGGGGCGCGAGCGCTCCTTCATTTCAGGAGTGGCACCAGTTGTCATTAATGCAGACACGAGGACAGTACTCACAGGAACCCAACCGGTGGTTCAAAAGAAACCACAACCAAACAGTCTACTGGGGCTGTCGTCTCCTGCTTCCGCAGGCTCTAATAGCCAGCAAGTGACTCCGTCGAGTGCTTACGTCTCAAGCGACGGACTGACTCAATCGCGAGCACTATTTGCGAGCGAAAATCCGCGACCAAAGACTCCAAGTGGACAAGCCCCATTGAAAATTCATACAATTCCTTCGGCACCACCAGCCAAAGCCATGGTCTCTGTGGTTTCGGATGTTGGAAGAAGTGGTCATATGGGGATGCAGACTCAAGTTACGACAATACCGCTGAGCCATTACTCTATTCCCAGCCGAGAGTTGTACCGTGCCACCACGCAAGGAGCTGTGGCTACATCCAGCGGGACGACGAGTAATACGGGCCTACCCAAAGTGCCGCAATCGACTAAGCAATTATTGCAGCAGGCCGGCCAAGTACTGTCTTTTGAGTCGTCTAACGTCCAAATGGGAACGGCGATCAGGAAGCCCGTCGCAGTTGGTGGTCCAGACGCTGCGCTTGCCCAGCCGCCCCCGAATGCGCCTGTAGTCATCCAGAGTACTGCTGGGAGCGGCGTTGGGAGCAGCAACGTGACCGCCCTACCGCAAGGCACTCCAGTGGCTCGTACTGGCATATCATCTGTTCAGCAAAGCAACATTCAGATGAATCCGAAAGTGTTGCATGCACCCCAAGGTGCCGCTGCTTTGAACATTGCACATGCAGGTGTCGCACAGACCACAATCCCTGCGTCAAGTACGCAGAAGGGGAATATACAAAGCAGTGGTGCAAGCAGTGGACAAGGTGGGTCACAAAATTCTTCATTCAGCAATGCTCCACGGCGGAAGAGTAGATTTGAGGTGAAGGATGTCGAACGGCCGTCGACCAGCAACATGACTACAAATACGAGCAGTGGGGGAGTAGCGGTTATGAGTGAAACGGCCAGCAACGCATCTACGAGTGGGCTACCACGTGTGCCAGGACATAGCGGGAGTACGCCATCGGTGAAACCAAAGAGCCGATTTGAAGTCAAGGATATTGAGCAACGATCACGTCCGCCACCTCTTGCGAATGGAATAAGTCCGACTGTTCCTCAAATAGTGAACATAGGGCCGCCGTCTTCTTCCAGCTCAATTCCTGCATCGCGACAGGGAACGCCATTAGCTTCACCACAGCCTGACTCGCAATCGACAGGAAACAGTACCAGTGGCTTGGCGAAGTGGTCAGATTCGTTGCTGGGACAACTGCAGAACATAATTCAGCAACTCGTGAATGACAACGAGACGTTGCGGCGAGAGGTTGCGATGCTTCGAGGGAAAACGGGAGCGAATCCAGGATCAGGAAGTGGTGGGGCGGGAGGAAACGCTGATATAGGTGGGAAAGAGGTGAGTAAGAGAATAGGCGCTCGAGGCCCGGGGACAACAACATTGCAATCGGCGACATATACTCACAATGCAAATATATCGTCGGCGAACGTTTATACTACAGGTGGAAAGATGATGTCTGTAACGGGGCAGATTCAGGTGACAAAGACAGCAGGAGACGGGAGCTACCATGGTGGCATAGAGAGGCAGAGACTTGAGAAGGCAGTGGACGCGACAGTAGAATGGGGAACCGGCAAGTTGGATAACGATAACGCAATCTATGGGGAACGGGCGTGGGCTTGGAAGGTCAGCAGAGAAGCGGAGAGGGAAGATGGGGCTATTCGGGGAACAAGAAGTGGGATAGGTTCAGGGGAGGGAGGTAAATGCGAACGGCAAAGTGACTGGGGCCTTCCCATGGCGCGGGTGCAGGGTGAGGCAGCTGGGGGCGGCGGACATGCAGGAAGCGAGAGGAGAGAGATGCAAAGTGTAGTAGGTTCGGATAGCACAAAGGATGCGAATGGGGGAGATGGAATTGTGTTTATGAAAGGCTCATCACAGATGGGAAGCGGACAGGTTGGTCACAGTGTTGTGACTTCTGCAAATGGTGCGATGGGGGGGAACGGAGAATGTAGAGGTGAAGAGGTGAAAGGAGTGGGAAGCCTGAAGAAGGAAATGTATAGACGTGGTGGAGGAAACATCCTGTCACGGACAGCGGCGGTGGTGGGGGACGTGGGCACAATGGGAAGTTTGATCTATCCGAACGGATCCAACTCTATTGGTTTATGGCACGTGGCCGGAGAGAGTATTCCTAACGACGGTATGTCAAGTCGGGCGGAAGCTGTGAGTGATGACAGAAGGCGCGTGGATTCAGCGCGGGACTTTTTAGATCGCGCGGCGGGGGCGGGCGGACAAGGGTAGCCTGTTGGAGTTAATAGTTTTAGAGTAGTGTTTTTGTGTATTGTGAGAGGGATGGTTTGAGGGATGTGTAGAATTTAAACAAGATTGAGGAGAGGAAGAAGGAAAGAGGAAGCAAGAAGGAGGAGGAAGGTGTGACGGTGCAGGGGAGGGCGAAGTAGAAGTGCAGGGGGTGTTCTTTTTTAAGAAAAGTCAAAAACCTCAAGAATTGTTCGATTCATGCGACCGCCCTGTATGTCGGGCCGTCAGCAGGACACAGCAATGCGAGACTGTGTCATTTCCAATCGCTCCGCGAATTCCTCGTCGACTCTGTGACTCTCCGTTCCTGCTCCACGCCCCCGCTCCTCCGATTTCAGCTGCTGGCATCACCGTCCCGCCTCCATGGTCCCCCTCTCTCCTTCCCACCCCTCCACGCGACCCGCAATGCTCCCCGCTTCTGCCGCCCGCGTCGTGACGAACTTCAACAAGTCGCGGCGCCGTGTATTCCGCACGCTCCGCACCGACACGCGTCTTCTTCTCCTCCGCCTGCGTCGCGGCCGCCCGGCGCGGCGCGACATCCTCTTCATATTCCTCTTCTTTGCTTTTATCCTTCTCTTCACTGTCGTCATCTACGTCGCGCGCCCTCCGCATGGCTACCTCCATCGCTGGCGTGACCGCGGCACGGACCGCGAGTCCTCACACTTTACCAAGAACGTCCACATGTTCCTCCCGCGCCAGCCAGCCCTCGATATTGGTGCCTTTACTCCGTGCTCGTGGCTCTACCTAGAGTTTGGAGCCAAGGATGGCAGGCATTTGAGCAATTTTTTCATCAACGGCAATGGCTTTCTCGAGGATTATCTGCGCGCCACCCAATCGGCGAGCCACGGATTTTGCGCGTACGCTTTCCATGGCCATCCGGCTATGGAGCCATACTTGCGCAAGGTGCGCGCCGATCGCGGGCGAAAGACGCATCGCTTTCACGTGTACTCGGGCGTCGTGCCTGGGAGGCTCAACGTCAGCGAGCGGGTGCGGCTCGTGGCGAAGGACGATCCACGGGTCGTGGAGGAGATCAAGGTACAGAGCATCGATGTGCGGCACACGTTGCGCAAGCTGACGTTTGAATGGCAAGAGTCTGGGAGGGAGGTAAAGCATATGGTCACGCCGAGGGAAAACGGGAATCGCGGCTCAGTCGTTGTGAGGTTTAATGTGGAGCATGTGCGAGAGGCCTTTTGGGAGCTCGGGTTGCTAGAGGCGCATCGCGGGGATGGGTTGATGTGTAAGAGGGTGGATAGGGTAGTGTTGAATTTGGAGAAGATACCGTTGATGTCGACGGGGAGTGAGGGCGATATTGACGATTCCGATGTGAAAAGGGCATGGGGTTCGCTGGTGACTCCGCCAGTCGATGCCAGGTTTGATCCCAAGAATGGGCTAGGGGGGCTCATCAAGGTTGCCAACGAGATCAACGAGAGGAAGGGGTGCCGGACGACGGTGCATGTGATTGACGAGGCGGGGGGGATGCTCACGCCCAAGCTGTTGACGGATCGAGAGGTGCTTTACGCCATCTTGGCGGGGCAACCGACGTTCGATGAAAGGGTGGCCGCACAGACAGAGTCGTGGATGACGGCTGTGCCGCAGGACCGGCTGACCATTTTTACGAATGCCAAGCGCAACGAGGAGGAAATGAGGGCGGCAAAAGGAAGGAATACGGTGGTGACACAGCCGCACGACCCCAGCTTGGAGCTACGGCTGCCGCTAATGCAGTCTTGGAGTCATCTCGTTCGCGTGCGTGAGAGCTGGGACCGGACGATGAAGCACAACAAGGATATCAAATGGCTAGCGCTTGTCGATGATGACACGTTTGTGTTCCCTGGTGGGATGCGGGAGTACCTGTCCAAGTTTGACGCGCGGGTGCCGTTCTGGGGCGGGTCTGGGGAGCAGGCGCGGATCGACAACGGGGACAGCGGGCAATTTGCGGAGTGGCTGCGCGGCTTGAACAAGAAGCACGGGGGCAAGCATTGTTACTTCCCCACGGAGGACATGCCATTGAAACTGCGCGGGTCGCACGTCGAGTACGGGGTGAGCCAGGTGCTGAACGGGCGGCGGATCGCGCACAAGGTGTCGCACATGTGCGGAGACACGTTCTGCAAGCTGGGGTGCCCCGCCGTGCCGCAGGGGGCGGCGATCGTGCTGTCGCGCACGCTGGTGGAGGCGCTGCGGCCGAAGATCGAGACGTGCGAGAGGGAGACGTCCCAGCTCTGCCGCAACTGCGGGTCGCAGCGGCTGTACATGTGCGTGAACCGTTACACGAAGGGGGCGCGCACGCTGCTGACGAGGGGGATTTGCCGGGCGCCGTGGAAGCTGGAGCACCGGGAGAAGTTCCCTTTCGTGTTGACTTTCCATGGGTTTAATAGGCATAGGGGGATGGCGCTATCGACTGGCTCACTGCACGGGGACATGACAGAGCTGTGGCAGCTTGGCAAGCAATACGAAGAGGGTGTGAAGCAGGGGGTCAAGTCGAGCTACGTGGTGCCGATGCAGGAGGTGGCGAACCTGATCGGGTGCCACGGGCAGGGGCGGTACCACAAGGGCGAGTGCATCACGCCCGAGGGGATCAAAGTGCCCGCCACGGACGGCAAGGATAGGAAGACGGGGAAGAAGATGGACGGGCATCGGCCATCGGATCGCAAGGGGAGCGCATAGGGGAGGGTTTTTTGTTTTTTGGCAGTCGGTCGCGATAGATAGCAAAGACTAGGGCGTGGAGAGGGTTACACATGGAAAGTCGAGGGCGAGGCGCAGGCACGGGCGCTGAGGTCTGTACATAATTGAGCAATGGCGAATTTCGTATGGTAAGTACAAACAGGGCGGTGAATGACAGGCAGGTGTGCCTGCACGCCACAACGCGACCAATTGATGAGCACGGCGACCCTGATAGTCCCTGTGCGCGGCCGTCCCGAAGCGGCCGCGCGGCGCTCAGCGCAGACGCGCTAGCGCCCGCAAAAAAGGGCGCAGCCTATGCGGGGGCTCTCGCTACGACGACGCGGGCGCGGCGGCGGCAGCGGGTTGGGCGGTCGGCGGGGCGTCTGCGGCGGGGACGTCGGGGCCGATCTCCTTGTCGATCTCGTAGAGGAGCGGGACGACGAGGACGAGGGCGGAGGTACCAAGGACCCATGCGACCTTGGACGAGACGGCTGCGGCGGCGGCCGCGGCGCGGCGCGCGGCGCGCAGGTGCGCGAGCACGGCGCGGGCGGCGTCCGTGTCGCACACGGCGTCGCGCACCTCCTCCGCGGTCTCGGCCGCGGTCTCGGCCAGAGAGGCCAGCGACGACAACACGCCCGGCGCGTCCGCGCCGGGCTTGGAGGC
>NW_005178495.1:350221-356719 GCF_000350225.1 Chondrus crispus | reverse complement strand
CTTTGTCATAAACAGGTCAGTAAGCTATTCGGCCGGCGCGGAGGGGGCGGGGGGCAGGCTCGGCATTTCGCGACGTTGCGGCGCGGCGACGGCGGGCGGCGGGGAGTTGGCGGGGAGGGCGGATCTAAGGGACGGGGGGGGATTGGGGCGTGAATCCGTGGACACGTGTGACTGGTGGCCACGTGGTGGCCACGTGGAAACGTGGACACAGGGAAACGTGGGGGCCATGTGCGGCGGTGGATGCGGGGCGGTGGATGCGGGGCGGTGAAGGCTTGGATCCGGCGGCATCTAACTTAATTCCTATACTGTAGTTGGGACGCGGGAAAGAGCGAGTGGTTGGTTGTACAGTATTGGGGGAGGCATGGCAGCTAATGGGGGCGCGCCGCTTGGGAGGGTGCGGAGCGGTATGAGGTGCGGTACAGTATGAGGCGATGTATGAGGCGTGGTTACACGTGGCGAGATGTGGGAAGGCGGGAAGGCTTCGCCCTCGTGCCTTTGCGCTTCCGATTGACGTCAGGCATCACCCAAACGCAACTGTTTAAACCTTAATAGAAACACGGCCTTCCGCCTCTCCTCGCGCTCCCCCTTCGCTACATCCATCCCTGCATCATGACTACCACCACCCCAACCCCCCTTCTCCTGCTTCTCTCCCTCCTGGTCCTCCTCCCGCCGGCCGTCTGCAAGACGACGCGGTCGGACCTGATCGGCGTGTACGTGCTGCACCCGTCCGCGGACCAGCTGGCCGATCCCGCGCTATGCCCCGCGAACATGACCGCCGGCACCTTCCAGTTCGCTGTCTCGGCCTCGCCGCGCCGCATCCCGCAGCCCGAGCGCCTGAACATCGAGATCCCGCACGCGGTCACCACGCTCGCCGGCCGCGCGTGCGACTCGGCCGGCGCGATCGACGCCCTGGAGTCGGGCCACCCGTTCGCGGCGGACGTCGAGGGCATCCTCACGACGTGGGCCCGCCCCGCATGGGCCTCCGAGCGCTTCATGGGCGAGGTCGCAAAGCAGAGCTGGAATATCGGATATGACTTTCTCCCGCGCAGCTGCAGGGACGTCAGCCTCCCCGCCCTCGTGGGCTACCTGTGGTTCGAACCCGGCTGGGATATCGTCGTCGGCGACTCGTTCCAGATGATGGGCGGCACTAAGTACTTGCTGCTCAACTTTATCGGACGCCCCAACTTGGGCTGCGTCTACATCGCCACGGAAACTGGCGGCCCGGATAACCCCGGCCCGGTGTCCGATCCATCCTTGGGGGACGAGGGGGATGCCGATGACACCGATGACGATGACAACGGTGACGGTGACGGTGACGACGGTGACGACGGTGATGATGACGATGGTGATGATGACGATGGTGCTGATGACGATGGTGCCGATGGCGGCGATGACGATAGTGCCGATGACGACGGTGCCGATGATGGCTCTGAAGGAGAGGAAGGGGAAGATGGTGATGCGGATGCCAATGGGGAGGACGCGCCCCAGAACGGCGACGAGAACGATTCCGCACCCGTGGAAGGGGGCGCACCGGAAGAGCCAGAGGATGACGGTCCCGAGGACGGCAACAACCCCGACAGCGCCTTCAACCCGTCGAACCAGGCCCCCACCGGGGAGGAAGACGACGACGGCCCGGCCTGCTTTCCCGCGGACGCCACGGTGCAGCTCAAGGACGGCTCGCATGTCGCCATGCGCGACTTGCGTGCGGGGCACGTCGTGCGTGTCAGTGGCGGCCACTCACATGTGTACTTCTTTTCGCACCGCCAAGAGGAGGAGAGGCATATGTTCGTACGCATACGCACGGAGGGCGGGCACAGCGTCAGGCTGTCCATGGGGCACTACGTGAAGGTCGGGCGGACGCTTGTGGCGGCCGCGGCAGTGCAGGTGGGACACGTGGTTGAGGCTTCCGGGCAACCGGTCAGGGTCGTCGAAGTGGGCATTGAGGCGAGCACCGGCATGTTTGCACCGCATACGATGACGGGAGACGTCGTGGTGGACGGCGTGCTGGTATCGACGTATACCACGGCCGTGCATCCTTTGCTGGCGCATGTGCTGTTGGCGCCAGTGAGGGGGTTGTATCGGATCGGGAAGGTGCAGTGGGTGGACGGTGTTTTGGATCGCGGTGGGGGGTGGGTGAGGTCGGTGCTGCCGCGTGGTGGAATGATTTCTCGCCCGTTGTTTTCGTGGGCATGGTAGAGGTCTAGGGGAATAGGTTGTATAAGATAACTTATTTAGCGCGTGTGGATGCAGGCGGAGCGGGATTTTCGAGCGTGACTAGAGCTGGAATAAAATGGGGTGTTGTTGCATCGGTAGGAGATAGATAGAATTGGATATTTGGATGCGGCGCAAGTGGATAGATTTACATAATTGTCAAATGTGGAAACGGGAGACGGTCTATACAGAGTTAACCGGGGAGTCAAAGTCAGGTTCCTTTGCCGAGACGCGGCATCCCGCATGAATGAGGCTCAAAAACATGCCAAACAGTGCCCAGGAGCCGAGGATGCCGATCGCATTTGTCAGGTACAGCAGGCAAAACGCAACCACAGCAAACACGACCTTCTTCGCGTTGGACGTCAACACGACGGGCCCAACTTTGAGAGCGTCGCGGCTCTGCAGAAACATGAAGACGTAGAGCGCGGCCAAGAGGACGACGCAGAGAAACGACAGCGGGTGCACGAGCACGCTGGCCATGGAGAGCACGAGGAAGCAGAGGAGATAGTTGGGGGAGAAGTAGGTGAGGTTATCCATGAGGCGTTCCTGCAGCTCGGAGGGCGAGGCGGGCGGCACGAACTTCTTGCCATTGAAGAACTCGCCCCACGGCTTGGCCGACGTCCACAGCGCGGAGACGTGGACCTTGGCGTTCTCCGTCGGCGTGGCCAGCGCCGGCACTGACTTGGACAGCGTCGTGGAGAATGTGGCTAGAGAGGCGAGCGATCGCGCAAATGCCGCCGCGCCGCCCCCGCTGGGAGGCGCCGAAGCGGACGGCATCGGGGACGCGGGGGTGGCCATGGCGATGCGTGTGGCCAAAGGGGGCGGTGCGGGAAGTGTGTGAGGGAAGGAAAGGGAAGGGCACGGGCGAAGAATGTCAGCGGCCGATACTGTCGGGGTGCTTGAGCGATTTGAGGTCCTACCAAGTATTTTTGGCCGTTTCATCGGCCCGCAGGCTGTACACGTGTAGTGTACGAGGGCATTTTACACGTTTCATTGTATTGTCATACTATACTTTGCGGATCAGCAAAAGACGATATTCACCGTCGTCCGTTCGCACATGTGCTTCTTTCTATGCTCCTTTCTTTGCTCCTCACCCAATTCTCATCGCCTTCTCCATGCGAACAGAGATTGGACTCGCCATGCAAGAAGACCCTGATGGGTTTGTCCGCACGGTAGAAGCCGCCCCGGATTCTGACTTTGATGATGACGCCTCTGCGCTCGAGTTTGGCAGCGAAGACGGCGATGACGGCGATGACGTAAACCCTGCCAAGCCCTTCTTCGAGCCCGAGAGACCCGCTGGATGGGACTTGTCCGACGCCCGTGCAGAGGCCGCAAAGCCGAGGCCGTTTCAGACTTCCATCGATGAAAAGATAAAGACCCATCAGAAGGGGCTCACAGAGCCGCCAAAGGAAGGCGCGGACGAGGAAAAGGGCGAGCTGCGAAAACGGAAAAGGGGGGGCCCAGAGGCCGTCGCGGACGTCGAAGCGGAAAAGGGCCCCAAGAAGGGAAAGAAGAGACTGCGTAAGGAGCGCGCCGCTGCGAAGAACTTTGTCGAATTGCATCTTTCACGGGCCTTGCAGAAGGCTGTGGAGCAGCTGGAGTGGCATGAGCCTACTCCCATCCAGTCGCGCGCAATTCCCTACATACTGGCGGGGCGTGATATATGCGGAAGCGCCGTCACGGGGTCTGGCAAGACGGGAGCCTTCGTGCTCCCGGTTCTCGAGCGCCTCCTGCAGGCCGGCGTGGACAACGTCACGCGCGTCGTCATGCTGCTGCCCACGCGCGAGCTAGCCGCGCAGTGCCACGCCGTCATCAAAAACCTGGCCAAGTACACCTCGATCCGCGCGGCGCTCGCGGTGGGCGGCCTGTCGAACAAGACGCAGGAAGCTGCGCTACGCACGCGCCCGCACATCCTCGTCGCCACACCCGGCAGGCTGATCGACCACATCCGCAACGCTCACGGCTTCTCGCTCGATGACATCGAGGTCCTCATCATGGATGAGGCTGACCGCTTGTTGGAGATGGGCTTCCAGGCAGAGGTCGAAGAAATCGTCCGCAACACACGTGCAGCAGGGAGACAGACCCTCTTGTTTTCGGCAACCATGACGGATGACTTGAAGGGGCTTATCAAGCTGTCGCTGCAGAATCCGATTAACTTGGCTGTGGATCCCGTTTTTGATGTTGCCACCACGCTCGCACAGGAGTTTGTTAAGCTCAAGCCAGCGTTTGAGAACAGCAAGGACGCTGTGCTTTTCGCACTGGTCAACCGCACGTTCAAGAAGCGTGTAATTGTGTTCTTCCGGCAGAAAATTACGGCTCACCGGTTCAAGATTTTGTTCGGCCTTACAAAGTTGAAGTCTGCAGAGTTACATGGCAATCTCACACAAGCGCAGCGGCTCGCAGCGTTAGATACGTTCCGAGATGGCACGGTTGATTTTCTGCTCTGCACCGATTTGGCAGCGAGGGGCTTGGATATTGCGGGTGTAGAGACGGTGATAAACTATGACCTGCCGGGCGAAGTGAAAGAGTATGTGCACCGGGTGGGGCGCACAGCGCGAGCGGGGAAGCAGGGCCGTGCTTGCAGCATTGTATGCAGCGGAAATAATGATGAACGGAGGCTGCTCAAGGGGATTACAAAGCGCGCTCAAGGCCAGCTGTCAGCACGCATTGTCCCACCATCTGCGATAGGGAAGTGGCGCGCATGGATCGATAGCCTGGAGCCGGCTGCCAAGGCTGTGCTGAAGGAAGAAAAGCAAGAGAAGGAAATGCGACTTGCGGAGATGGAGCTGAGTAAGGCGAGCAACATTCTCAAACATTCGGACGACATTTACAGTCGACCTGCTCGGACATGGTTCCAGAATGAAGAACAGAAGAGGGAAAGCAAGGTCAACGCTCGCATGGCAAAGGGGCTTGGGCCGAGTCTAGAGGAGAAAGTTCAGGCTGAGAAAAAGAAGCAAAAGAAGCTGGCAAGAGAAAGGCAGACCCGCGATCGGGAGAGTGCGGAACTGGATCAGGGCCATTCCAAGCAGCGGGCGGATGCAAGGAATGCGAAGAAGAAGTCGAAACGTGCGAACAAGCGATAATTTACGAGAAAACAGTCAGAGAGAGTGGTTATTCTTCCAGCAAGTAAGCTAAGGCAGGTTTAAGCAATGCGTTTCCGGCCTGAACCACTCACAAAGGGCATATGCAAACGTGGTGTACGAGGGCGTTCTTTTCAGCGTGGTCGTCAGCATCACCACAGCGAAGCATTCGACGACAGCGGTTCGAGCGGATGCGGAATGGTGAACTAGTAACCGGTTAAGAAATTGGTCCTCGGTTGGATATGGCCTGCAAGCAAGGTATGCCGGGAGGCATGTTGGTACGAACTGTCGAGGGACTAAATTTCGAAGGCTAACATGGTGGGCTTGTGCTGCAAGGCTAGTATGAGGGGGCACATTAATTGAAGTCATAACTGGAGAAGACGTGGCCGCCCGGAAGCGAAACTGCGTTGAGGCGGAGCTCTTGATATGGCTGACTCTTTGGGTCGTAGTAATAGCCAAGCATAGAGCCTGTGAATCGATCCATGCAGATGTAATAAAAGCCGGCTATAGTCAACCCACAGTCCTCACCGGGACTGACAAAGAAAACCTCCTTCCACCGCATGAATATGTAGCGGCAGGTGGCCAAGTCAATGTCGTCTCCCCTGTCCTTTTTGACTCGAGCATGCAGACGAGAAAAGCCCACAAACCTCTTCCAGTGATCGACGTCCTGTTCAACATGAGCTTCCCAACGCCCAGTCCAAAAAAAGTAGTTGCGATTATCCACAATCTCTCCCTCCCAAAACGTCACGACCGGAGCCGCAGCCTTGGGTACATCCAAAGCCTCCATCGACCCGGAAATCCTCCCCCGCTGCCAATCGACGGCCTGTATATGCACATTCACACGCCACTCATCAGCCGGCTTAGCCTGATACTGATTCACTGTCTGGCTGCCCGAAAACGTCTGCCCCGGCGCAAGAAACGACGCCGGTGGGAGCGGTATCAAGGGCGTCTTCTTCCCGGCGGGCTCGTCCTCACTCTCCGCGTCGGCAGCGACGCCCATCTCATCGTCCTGTTCCACGCTCTCCGCGTCCTCTTCCTCGGCCTCCTCCTCCGCGGCGGGGTCTCCCTGCAGGGCGTCGGTCTGCGGGAGCATGGCGACATCGGCGGCGGGCGCGGCGCGGTCGTCCGCGGGCGGGCCCGGGGACGACGCGGACGCGGACGCGTCCGGGTCCGGGTCCGGGTCCGGGTCCGGGTGCACGGTGCCAGC
>NW_005178495.1:343219-350121 GCF_000350225.1 Chondrus crispus | reverse complement strand
CGGCCTGCCAAGCACATTGCACTACAGCGTCCCGTCTGGGCAGTGTATTGGACTACAAGATGCTGCCTGGTATGGCAGTACTGAGTAGTGCAATTGGGCCTACATCTGTGCCCACGGGCGAGAAATGGTATGGTCCCACGCTTCCCCTGGGCGGAATCTGGGTATCCATGTACAGTGCTCATAGGGTGGCATATCGCACGGAATATGGGCTTCGTCACTGCCGGTGCAGTGAGCTGCATTGCAGCCTACTGCACCTGCAGTGAGGTTGCCATTTATTTTGAGCTACTCGAAGGGGGCATTGTACATATCCTACTTCAGCTAAATGTACTTACTATAAACTACCTTCTTTCAGACTATCATCATCGCAAAGTCATTAGAACGAAGTGAGAGGACTTAGGAACACGGACGCCGCTTGGGAGGCAAGAGTGAGGAGGTGGGGAGGAAGGGGGCCGGACGTTGACGAGAGAGGGAAGGCTGCTCCAACGCACGCTGGAGTAAGCTGCGGCAGCGCCTGCGCGATGACTTACAGCCATGCCTTACAGTCCGGCGTGGCGGCTCCTTCGCGAGACTTTTCGGGGCCCCCGCGAAGGCGTCCAGTTACGTGGCCACGTGTTCTTGCCTTCAGATTCAAATAATCTTCGCTGCATGAGATCACACCGGATCACGTCGCAATGATCCAATCTTCTCAAATCGATTGAACCCTCTCTATCGCATCCCCGCCAAACTAAAACGTCCTGCCATTCCCATTTCCTCCTTCTCAACCCATCCCCCCCCCGTCCACCACCACCGCCCCCCCCCCTCCATCTGCTGCTGCACAATGGCGGACGAATTCGACGATCTGCTCGACGACTTCGGGCGGCGCCCGTCCGTCCTCAAGCGTCTCTTCTACATCCTCCTCTCCCTCGAGCCCGTCCTGGTCACGGCGATCCTCTTCGTGCGCATCTTCCTCGTCTCCATCTCCGCCTCGCAAGTCACCCTCGTCCTCTCCGTTCTCCTTGCGGCCGTGCTGCTCTCCCTCTCGTACCACAACCTGGCCTTCGCCAAGGCCGCGCGCCTACGTCGCGCGGGCTCGCCGCCAACGAAGGGCGCGTACAAGGGCGACAAGGCCGCGTACGAGAAGGCCATGGCCTCGTTCGAGGGCTCCATCTCCAGCGCCTCCCTGTGGTACAGCTGCGCGTACAACAACGCCATCTTCATGATCGTCACCCCGCTCCTCGGCATGTACCTCCTCCCGGACAAGGTCGCCGGCGACCTCAACCTGCTGCTCTCCGGCGCCGCCGCCGCCGCCCTCGCGCTGTTCAACTCGAACACCGCCCTCAAGGCGATCGGAGAATAGCGGCACCGTGCACTGATAAAACTCATCGCGTTTCTCGCGCGTGGACAAAAGCCCCGTGCCATAACAATTTATGCCCCGCTCCGTGTACGACTACTCCCTGCCCGACCGCCCCGTCTATACTGCCTATCTAACAAGCTCGCACAGAGCCTTGACCACATCCCCCCTCGCCTGGCGCAGCGCGCGCTCGGCCTCGCGCCGCTCCAGGTCGAGCTCGTCCACGATCAGCACCACGTCCGCCTCCTGCACCTTGACGTTGAGCAGCTCCTTCTCGGCCGCGTCCTTCTTTGACACGCTCGACTTTCCCAGCATCGCGCGCATCGAGTCCGCAACCTGCACCGTGTCCATCTCACGCTCCTCGACATAGTCTGTCACCTTGTCCAGGTCGCCCGTCGCCTTCGCGCGCACCCGGTTCTGCTCCTTCGTTGCGGCCGCGTCTTCCGACGACATCGTGGGCGGGCAAAGGGAAACGGCGATGGGGCGCAGCTTAGAGCGAAGTCGACCCTGTTAAAGCCGCGATTTCGAAAAGTAAAGACTGGGTGCGACCGGGTGCGTGTTGTGGGTGGCTGTGGTGGCAGAGCCGATCATGAAATGCGAATTCTCGATAATAAAAAAATCAAACCGCCCCATACGGAGCCCGTGGTGACGCCGACGACGACACGGTCTCCAGCGCCCACAGTAACATGTTACGCGCCGGCCGACTCTGGGCGCTCAGTTTTGCCCGCCCCGGCGGCAAGCAGGACACCCTCCCTCATACTCCCCTGCCCCCCTCCCCTTCCGCCCACCTCGCTATCACGCGCCATGGCGAGCCCTCCACGTTTCCGGCGCGCGCCGTTCTAACGTGCGAGGAGGGTAAGCAGCCGCGCGAGGGGCCGGCGGGCGCCGTGACGAACGGGGGGGGGGGGGGGGGGGGGGGGGGGTAGGTACTACTATTCAAAGCCCTCACCCATACTGAATTGGGAGTGCGTCAAAATATAGTTCCGTACTACAGCAGCACTTCTGTAGTTGACATAGGGCATCTTTAGTTTGTGCTAGTGAAATGAATTGCGCTCAAACGAGGCGACTTTGAAGATGTTAGTTGTGAAATCGTAAGACCCCACCGCAGCGCTCTCAGTCGCCAGTGCATTGACTTGACTTACGCTCCGAAACGATTTCACAACTAACATCTTCCGGCTGCGGTGGGGGTGGTAGAGTTTGAATTGGACAGCAGATGAGGATAAATGACGGGGACGTCAGGCCTTGCTGTACGATGTAGAGAGTTTGGCGAGGTCGAGATTGTTGACGTCAAGTGATTTGTTCAATCTACAGTACAGCTGTACGCTGTACGGTTCCGTATTGCACCTCCCCCAACGCTATCCAAGCAAAGTGCGGAGCAAAGTGCACGTCCATTTTTCCCTCACTACAGTATTTCCTCTTTTGAGCGGAACGCCGTGGTATGACACCTCACTAGAACCCTGCCTCCCCAGTCCCCCCTCTCGCCCGCGCCATCTCTCCCCACCAACCCCCCCTCACCATGACGCTGCGAATAACGCGGGGCATCACGTCGCTCCCCAAGCGCGTGCGGGTAATCGCGGTGACCTTCCTCGCGCTGATGGCGCTACTGACGCTGATGTCGGACGGCGGCCCCCGGGAGACCGACGCCACGCCCGAGTCGCTCAAGAGCGCGTCGGCGGGCGAGCACGCCGTGGACGACGTCCCGCTGGCGCCCAAGTCGCGCCTGGACCTGGGCGCCTCGGAGGAGGGCAAGACGGCCACGATCGTCACGTGCCCGAGATGCAGGCTCAACTCGCTCCCCCTCGTCAAGAAGTTCGTCTACCACCACGCCAAGCTGTTCGAGCCCCGCCTCAAGGTCGACTTCATCCTCGGGGAGGACCCCGTGCTGCACCTGTATGACCACGGGAAGGAGGTGGAGGAGGTCCCGCTCGCGGTAAGTTTCGCGTTCGCATCGCCGTGCGAGAATTGGCTCCGCGTGGCCCCCGCCGTTTTCTAACCCGGTTTGCCATTTGTCTGGTTGTTTTTTTTTTTTTTGGCCCGTGCGGTGGAGCAGAAGTTCGACTGGAAGCAGATCATGCGGAAGCTCGTCGAGTTTGGGATTAAGCCCATCGATGTCACGGAAGACGTGCGAGAAGCGTTGGAGATGCAGGATGAGTAGTCATGGCGCGCGGATCGCTACATTCTTCGCGTGCGTCCGCATGCTCCTATCCACCCCCCACTCACTACCTCTCGCGGCTCAAAGCTATGGAGTTAGACGCAATGCTCCTTTGCAACCTTCCAAGCCTCGTCTTTCACTCGGCGGCATTATGTAATTCGCTGCCTGTCTTCGAGATGCCCGAGTGCGATGCTGCTGTACAAGTAAATATCCTGTTGTATACGACAAGGAAGACTTGCTGTGGGAGCTTGCAGTTGTGAAGTCGATCTCCATGGCTGGGGAATGAGCGGGACGTAGCATGTCTGTACACCGACGCTTGCGCGTGCGACGACCCGCTGCCGATATGCCTGCAGCTTAATGTACGACTGCATCACAGCGGATTGGGATTGCGGTAAAACTCACGAGTCCGTCGAAAGCGTTATGCCAACGTAAGGCAGGGCTTAGCTAATACTTGTACTCAAAGAGAAAATGCGGCGATGCGATCCCATACCGTTTGCACAAGAGTGTTAAGACCACAAAACCTGTGCGGGGCCGATCATTCTCTCTAGCTGTGCACCCATACTATCGTGAGTTTATAAATTGCGTTCTCAATAAATGGAGACGTGGAGAAGGCGGGTGGCCTGAATGCACGCCGCGCGTGAGATGCCTTTGACGAGCTGAACCCAGGCATGGCCACCTGACTTGTGTGACGTCCAGCCTGTTACTCTAGCTCTCCAAGGCAATTGATATCTGCCAAATGCCCCAACACACGCACCGCCACTCACGTTGTGGAGCGGAACACACACCTCGTTTCTACCTACTTGCTCACGCGTCACGGCACTCCCTTCAGCACGGCGACTGAGCAACGCGGAAGCGCAGTGACAAGGCTGGGACCGTTCGGCATTGCAACGGGAGGCAATTGGTGACAAAAGTGGTATAGTGTACTGTAATATTGGATACGACGCGCCTGATGGAGACATTGATAGTATCTCTATGCTGTGCGCAGAGATCGAGTAGGGCCCGACACGCGGTCTAGGCCAGGGCTACAAAAAAAACAAGAGTATGAAATCGTTGCTCGACTATGGGGCGACTCTGAGTTAAAAAAACTGCACGCGCACGAATCGGGTGAGGAAAGCTGTTCGGCAATGTAACCCCAACGGGCTTGCAAGTGTTGGCGAGGTATAGAAGGGCTTCGGCTCTCCCGCGGCGACGGCGCAAAGCAAAGAAAGACGGGCGTCCCTACGAAACCGACTTGAGTATGACTTCCTGCAGCTTGCGCAGCTCGGTCCTTGTCGAAAGATCCATGAAGCGATCGCCGACCATGATGGTCAACCCGCCGAGCAAGCTCTGGTCAATAGCCGTCTCAACAGTAAGCTCCGCATTCGGCTTGTCCGCGAAAAACCTAGCCTTGATCTCTTTCTTGAGCAGCGCGAGCTCCCAATCGGATAGCGGCATTGTCGTGGTGACCTTGACGACAACCTCTCCCTTGAGCGCGGCGATGATATCCTGAAACGACTGTAGGGTCTTCGTGGTCTCCCCCGTGCGGCCGTTCTCGGCCATGACGATGAAGAAGTGGGAGAAGATGTCGGAGAAGGCGGCCTTGCGGACGATGTCGGACACGACCTCTGTCTTTGCGGTGCGCGGCAGGGTGGGGTTAGCGAGGAAGCGCTCGAGCGTGGCGTTCTCCGTGGTCATGTTCTGCATACGCGACACGTCACCGATCACGGCGTCCAGCGAGCCGGTCTTGCGCGCGGCGTTGTACAGAGCGGTGGCGTAGCGGCCGGCCGTGTCGACCGCGCGCGGGATCTCGACCTCCGCGGCGACCGCCGTGGACAGGCGGCGCGACAGCGAGCGCGCGAGCGCCCGCGCGGGAAGGGAGGTCGGCAGACGGAACATCGTGGCGCGGGATCGGAGGAAGCGGCTGCGGCGATCGCGGAGGGGGCGGGAGGGAGGGCTGGATTGGTGCGCGCGATGCGGGGTGGGGGAGGCGTGAGGAGGAATAAGGTGTGGCTGCGGGCACAGCCGAAATTCGACGGAGATTGAGAGGGGTGCCCTGGGCAGAAAATGAAAATGTCTGTGTGAAGGGCGTTTGGGCTGTATTTTTCTAGTTTTCTGCGGGGGCTGGGAAATAGCGGTTCGGAAGGAGTGCTGCCTTTTTTTTAAAGGAAGATTTTGAGGCGTTTTTTTTTTTTTTTTGTGGCGAGGGCCACAAAAAATACGCCTCAAAATCAAAATCACCGATTAATGATTTAGAGTTGTGCATGAAATTGAAGAGACATGGTTATGTAGGTTATGTTGGTACACGGTCTCAGAAGGGTGAAGGGCGGCTTTCAAATATCAAACGAAGCACAAGTCGCTATTCCCGAAAAGAAAAAAATCACTCTTCAACTCCCTGTTCTTTTCCCACCATCTCCGTTTCCTCTTCGTTACCATCAGTTAACCCCCCATCTCTAATCCCCTAATCTGTTCCATCCCGGCCAATGTCACCTCCAACTGGCGCCGCCACCGCCCCAACCTGTGCTCCCAAGTGCACTGTGTCGCTTCGGTCGTCCAGACTCACGACAGTGTGACCAAAGTCTGGACGAGCGAAGCGCCATAAGCATCTTTGGCCCACACTGCCCAAACACACCAAGAATGATTACCAAAAAAAAGCTTCGGGTCGCACTCTCGGCAGTGACGAGACACGAACGGTCACCGCGAGGGAGAATGGCCCCCCCTTGTAAGCTGAAAAAAGTTGGTTGTATGTGTATTTACGCGTGCACGGCCGTCCTGGTGCAGCGAAAGCTGATCAAACGGCTAGCCCGACCATTCCTGAATAGATACGCAGGTTGATCATTCGCCCCGCCGTCTTTGTAGCGCCCCATCACACAACTAAGTCGCCTGGCCTAGAAACTGAGCACGCCATCTGCCTGCCAGTTGACGCGATCCCCTTCGTCCGCACCTCCGCCCATCCGCCGCCCCCCGCCCTTCCCACGGCTCCACCGCAGCCCGCGCCGCGGCGCCACGCGCGCTCCTTCCTTCCCGTCCCAAGCGCTCACTGTGCCCTCTGCCCGACATCTCGGCGGCGCCGTGCTTGAAGCCGCGCCGCGCACCTGCGGCGCAAGTGCGTAAAAAGTTTTTCTGCCTTCTCGCGCAACCCCGCATCCCGCTGCCAGCGCCACCTGGGCGCGGACAGCGCGGAATTGGAGCTCCCTCGACACGTCACGGTTTCCAAAGAGGCAGCCAATCACACCTTGCCGCCCACGAGATCTCGCCTTTTCCCTTTTCTGTCTGCGGCACATCCCCCGGCCTCCACCTTGCCGCCATCTCCGCGCCCTCCACTCCCGCGCCCTCCACTCCCGCGCCCGTTCACCCGCATACGCGCACCACGCCCTTCTTCTACCCCCACCCCAGTTCCCGCGCCCCGCCCGATCATGTAACACGCCCCCCTGTCACCTCCCC
>NW_005178495.1:324670-343159 GCF_000350225.1 Chondrus crispus | reverse complement strand
GCATCAAGACCTCCGTGCGCCTGGCCGCCGAATGGGCCACGCCGGACCCGGCGGTGGACCCCGGCCTGGCGTCTGCGCTGTCCGGCGACGCGGCCGCCGCCTCATTCGTCATGAAGTTCACCGACCGCGTCATGCGCCCGGAGGCCCCGGCAGTCGCCGCGCGCCAGCTGCGCGCGCTCGTAGTGCAGGACAGCCTGCCGGCCTTCTTCGGCCCGCTCGACCGCGCCCTGCTCGTCGCGGGCGCGTACGCGTCGTACGTGGTGCCCGGCGTCGTCATCGCGGCCGCGAGGTGGCGCATGAAGGCCCTCGTGGGCGATTTTGTGGGCCGTGTGGATAACGTCAAGGCCGGCGGCAATGTCAATCTGCTTGGTGAAGCCGTGTTGGGGGAGCGCGAGGCGCAAAGGAGAAGGGCAGAGGCAATTGAGTTGCTGGCGGGGAAGAACGTGGAGTATGTGTCTGTCAAGGTTTCTGGTGTTACGTCGCAGCTCAATCGATGGGACTTTGAGGGTAGCCTGGAGAGGGTGTTGGCGTCGCTGAGGCCGCTGTTTGAGCGCGCGGTCCACGCGAATCCAAAGGTCTTGGTCAACTTGGATATGGAGGAGTACCATGATCTGGAGATTACTCTGACCGCGTTTATGAGGTTGCTGGAGGAGGAAAGGTTTCAGGACTTAGACGCGGGTATCGTTTTGCAAACCTATCTCCCAGACGCCCTGCCGGCGCTCAAGGAGCTTGTGCACTGGGCGGAGCGGAGGCCCGGGCGCGGCCAGATTAAGATCAGGTTGGTAAAGGGCGCCAACTTGATGATGGAGCGCGTGGACGCCGCGATACACGGCTGGCAGCAGGCCCCGTATTTGACAAAGGAGGAGACGGACGCCAATTATCTACGCTGTCTCGAATGGGCACTGACACCGGAACGTCTGGACAGGGTCAGGATTGGCGTCGCTAGTCACAACTTGTTCTTGCTGGCGTACGCCCACGTGCTCGCCGAGGAGAGAGGTGTGACCGGGCGCGTGGGGTTTGAGATGCTGCAAGGGATGACGCCGGCGCATACGCCGCGCATTGCGGATAAGGGGCACGGCATGCTGCTCTATACGCCCGTGTGTCGGGAGAAGGACTTCGATGTGGCTATATCGTATCTGTTTCGAAGGTTTGAGGAAGCGTCATCGGAAGGCAACTTTCTACGGTCGCTGCCAACGCTCACGGCCGGCTCGCCACAGTTTGAGATGGAGAGGGAGCGCTTTGAAAGGGCGGCAGAGAGGGAAGATGTCTCTGTCGGCCCGAGGCGGAGACAGCTTCGTCCATCCCCGGCTTCTGCTTCGACGATGAAAGGCCTTGCCAATTCCGCAACATTCATCAATGAACCAGACACGGATCCTTGCTTGCCCCAGAACCGTACATGGGCCATGAATGTCGTGGACCAGAAACACTTCAAGCCCGTGTCTGAGGAAAGTCTTGTTGAGTCTGTTGAAGCTCTTGACTCGATCTTGAAACAGGCACGCGCCGGAATGAAACACTGGAGCCAGGGAAAGACGGCAGCCGAACGACGCGCAATTTTGACAAACGTAGCAGACGTCCTCGCGCGCCGACGCGGGGATTTGATTAACGCAATGGTATTTGACGGCTCGAAAACGTTTGCGGAGGCAGATGCGGAGGTCAGTGAGGCCATTGACTTTGCCAATTACTATGGAATGAAGGGTGAGGAGCTTCCCTCAGGCTTTGAGCCATTCGGCGTGGTCGCAGTGTTGGCGCCGTGGAACTTTCCAGTCGCCATTTCATGCGGCGGAATCCTTTCATCAATAGCTGCTGGAAATGCCGTGGTTTATAAACCGTCACATGCTACGCCGCGATGTGGGGAAATTGTTGCAGAGTGCATCTGGGAAGCCGGTGTACCCAGAGATGCATTCCATCTTGTCCGCTGCTCAGAGAGAGATGTTGGAAAGCAATTGGTCACGCAATCCGATGCCGTGATCTTAACAGGTGCATCTGAGACAGCAAGACTTTTTCGGTCCTGGAAGCATGACATCCGCCTGTATGCAGAGGTACGCGATTTCTTAACTCCCAAACTACTCGTGTAACATCACGTTACCTCGTCCGCTTTGCACATTTGACTAACTTCTTTGCTCGTCTTTCACTTTGCTTGCCACGCTTGAAAACTGGATAGACCTCTGGCAAAAACTCTTTAGTTATTTCTCCCGCTGCTGATATAGATCTCGCGGTGGCCGACCTGGTCCAGTCTGCGTTCTCCAATACCGGACAAAAATGTTCGGCGAGTAGTCTGGCCATTTGCATCGGGGACGTTTACCATTCAGAACGATTTCGGCGCCAGTTAACTGATGCTGTGAACAGCATCAAGGTCGGGGATGCCTCATCAATTTCTACAGTAATGGGGCCTCTTATCATGCCCCCAGAGGGAAAGTTGTCCCGCGCGTTGACAACAACGGAACCTGGCGAAGAGTGGCTCGCAGAGCCAAAATGCTTGGACGCGCACAAAGACTGCCGCTTATGGACACCAGGCGTTCGAGTTGGGGTGCAACCAGGTTCATGGTTTCACCAGACTGAAGTATTTGGTCCGGTACTGGGAATCGCACAGGCCAAGGATCTAGACAATGCCCTTGAAATTCAAAACGGCACGGATTATGGCCTCACTGGTGGTTTTCACAGCCTGGACTTACGAGAGATCGACCACTGGATTGACAACGTTGAAGTTGGAAACGCGTACGTCAACCGAGGCACGACTGGGGCTATCGTCCGCCGCCAATGCTTTGGCGGTTGGAAAGCATCGGTGGTCGGACCTGGAGCAAAGGCTGGAGGTCCCAACTATGTGATGCAATTCGGCCTCAAGACGGACAAAGTCAAGAGAGACAAGAAATGGTTGGCTCATGCCCTTCAGAGTGACGTTGAAGCATGGGAATCTCATTTTTCTAAGGACCACGACCCTTCACAGCTAGTTTATGAGACAAACGTTTTCCGCTATCGGCCCCTTGAGCGGCTTGCCGTTCGAATAAGTGCTGGGGCCGACAAGTTTGAAGTGCAGCGTGTTAAGGCTGCTATTAAAAGATGCGGTGTGGCTCATGTGACTTGGTCGGACGCAGCAGAAGAAGACGCATCGTGTTTTGCTGACAAGTTGGCAGGACTCGAAGTAAGCCGACTTCGAATCATCGGCAATATAGAGGACGAGGTACGTGGTGGTGCTACTATGGCAGGCATTCACGTTGCCGACGACGAGGTTGTTTCTAGTGGCCGAGTGGAATTACAACACTATCTTCGTGAACAGTCTGTCAGCTATACTCGCCATCGGTTCGGCAACTTGGTAACGGAATGATGACATAGTTTTGACGTGGCGTTGCGGATCAAAAGAGCGATCGACCTCTCGGAGCACATACATATGACACTCGCGCACGCACCTTAACCCAGTGTGTACACGGGACACTACTGTACACGGCATTCTTTGGATGTACCCGTCTCACGCGTACGGAATACCATCTTTGAACGTGAAGATTTTGCACATGCACCGGCTTGCGCGGCGCAAAGGCTCGTACATCCCTGTGCCTCGCAAGGGGAGCCGATATTTTACATCAATTGTGTCCTGGACAATGGTGCGGACTTATTTCCCGAATAAATCATCCGATGGTAACTCCCCCAGTGTGACAACTCTTGTCATGAATCGTTACTACCCTATACAGAGACGCTCTACCCATGCGTTGTGCGGCGGATGCTCCAACACACGCTGGGACAGAGAGACGTATGCGCTCCTCACGATGAAGCCGTAACTGTTTGGCAGTTTGTTTCACAGTCGATTAAAATAGTGTACTGCGGTTCTTCGAAAGTTTGACTGTGAACCATCTCCGAATAATAAGGAGCTGAAATTCACGGTCATGTGTGAAAGATTTTGTCATAATGTCTTGCGATTGAATGTGTAGATGTAGAAATGGGGTTACAAAAATGTTTTCTCTCCGTATACAAGCTTCTGCTTGAAGGAACACAGAATGAGCTTGTCCCCTGGGCACAAGACCGACTTCCTCTCGCAAAATGGCAAAATCGCATCTATTGTATGAGTGAATTCGATGAAACAGCGACTGCATACGAAGTGCGACAATGAAGAAGAGCAGAGGCATCACAAATCGGGTACTTACCCATCCTGCGACCGAGCATTCAACAGGGTATCGAATGAATCGTTGCCAGAATTGATGGGTCAAGTTACAGTCCTCACCGATGCAAGAACCGAATCTCGATGCAGTTTCTAAGTACATACAGTATGATAGACAGGAACTATCCCCTAAAATATGCGTGAGAACAGGTGGCACACAGGTGCTTTCGCCCGCCTTGGTTTCGATCTCCGTGCCATGCCTTCGTTCTCCGGACGATAGGGGACACCGGCGGTCGAAACCCTTGCCAGGTAGTGAAAGGAGCGAAAGGCTGGAAAGGTCTCCACTTTCGTGCCCTCTCGAGATTAACTTCTTTATGTCGTATACGAGCAATGAATTTTTATTGACACTCTTTATTGAGCCTTAGTTCTACAGCACTACGTACTGTACTTTTGACGGTGCTGTACGGCTTCGATGAGGCGCAACATCACGATAGGTAATGACAAGACTGTAAATATACAGTTCGCTCTTCTGTTTTCACGGATATGACCTTTTGTTCCGCAAATAATTTCGTGCAGAGCAGGGCTGTTTTCCGTAACCCACATTTTAGGTCAAATGGTTGTTATAGAACATGAAGATGCAACTGTATTACTGTAAAGGGAGATTTCTTAGTTCCTCATACAACGCAGGAAAGTATATGTCAGAAAAAAGCAAAACTGGTTTCATACTCTCTTTTCCATTTTGACATATATAAATATCTTGTCTATCATGTCGAAGAGAGCCGTAAAATGTAAGAAATTGTCTCGACATCCAGTCAGGGCTACTGCGGGAGGCCTTGCACATGCGCAAAGAGTGAGAACCTTTGTAAAGGGTAACAAATGGGAAACATATTTGTCAATTTTATACCTCACAGTATGTGCTGTAAACATCTACCGTGCTTTTGGCACAATACAGTTTGTAACGAATCCGTAGGACGACTAAGATTGACATGTCTTTCGAAGGTCTATGTTCATGGTAAAGAATTAAATATCGCGCTAGTTTGCCTTGCGAATCTTTTCTCTCTCCTTCTGTTTCGATCATTCACCGTCTCAAGTCTTCGTGGCCATTTTCTTCTTGGAAATAATTCTTTTTCAGCGAAGAAGACTCTCTTACACGTGCACGCGTCATTCAAAGTCCAAAAGGACCACAAGGGCGGGGAGTCGTCCAGAGCAGTAGTCGAATAGTGCGGTGAGCAGTAATCAGCCCTTGGAGTGATATGACGCTTGGTCAGCATACGAAATCCCAGATGCCCTAAAATGAGTTCTACAATATTTGACGGCCTGTGCGGATAAGTGGTCGTTGACAACTCCAGAAAACGATGGGAATTCGCGTCGAGCACACCATGCCGGTACCTATGAGCAAGGCCAACTCCATCAAAATTATACGGAACCAATGGAAACATGCGAAAACTGGATGACGGGACCACAATGTTGCAGTGGAAGCCTCTCACATTTATTCGATGACGTGTTGCACATGCAAGAGAGGAGAAATACTGACCACTTCAACAGTACCCATACACAAGGTACGGAAGAAGTAATGATCAAACGAGACTCTGCCCTCGTAGAAGGAATGGTGTGCATGAGTCATTTTCATCTCGCAAAAAGGTCAATACTATGGTATCGAATATCAATTTTCCGAATGGAGCTATCCACTCGCCGTGAGTCCCACTCGGGATGAAGGACATCTGTAGGACTTCGTTCTATTTACAAGTACCCCAAAACATGCCGTCTTTATTTACAACAGAGCTAAGACCCGAAATGTAAACATTCGAGATGGCAGATGAGCAACCATAAGTACTAAGATACAACGCTGCACGTATGTACATACCGCGCTCCGGACAAGTATGGAGATCAATGCTCTCTGGTTTTTAGAAACTCTGCGCCTTGTGTAACGTACACCAAGTTTCAACCTGGCAGTGAATGGTTAATGAAACGAGGCGCATACACGAGGGATCTGCGTCTCTTTTCAACTCAGTTGTGGGTCTTGAAACTAAAAGCAGCTGTGTTTGGGTTGCCTGACCTGCTTCACAGTATGTTTTCATGCTATGCTCGCCGACCTTAAAAGTGCCTCCTGTATGACGTAAACTGTTGCGTCTGCAAGAATAAGTTGCGAGCAGCCCTTCTGTCACACGGCAGCTTCCGATACAACCTCGTTGTATGCCTTCTGGCCACCTCTATCCTGAAATGGAAGGTGCAGTGTTTCCCCAATACTGTACAAGGGCAATTTTCAAACCGCCCCCCATCACCAAGTATAATGGCCATTTGCCACGTGTGGGTGGCATGTATCCGTAGGGATCTAAATATACACACAGCCCTTGAGGCCCATGAAGAGTCTACTAGTCATGTGAGAAGTCTTTGCAGAAATCGGATGGCATTTCATGGGGACATTAAAGGTAACGAGATCGGCAGAAGAGGTAAGAGGGCCTGATAATGCCCGCCTATATAAACGTTCCCTCATCTTCCGTTCGCAATTCTTCCACACGAACCTGTGCCTCCCTCCAACGTCTACGCAGCGTCTTTAAACGTTCTCTCTCAGTGTCCTCCTTCTCCATCATGATGCGCATGTTCCTCTTCTTTCTGTTCACTCTCCTCGTAACAACTCATCAGAGCGATTCCCTTCCTCTTTCCGTAATTCAAAGGCGCAAAGTTACCTCCTCGGAACCGAAGCTGCCCGACGAGTACCCTTGCAGACTTGCGAGATACGGGGACTTTCATGCTTGCAATTGTCTCTTTCTCGAACGGGATGGACACTCAGCATTACTACCTAAGCAAGTATTATCGCCGAAAACGCTTTCTGGGGCTGTTGAATCCTGCTATTATCATCTTGGAAGCGAGCTCAATATAATCCGGGCATGCAACCGACTGCGAATTTGCGGTGATTACGAAGAGACTCGGGGCTGCACAAAAAGAGCAAGGGGAATGATCTTCAAGAGGGGGAGAACTATTTCGGCTATGGAAAAAGTGCGAAGAGAATGTCGTCGAAGAAAATTATAAGAACGATGTCTGGTGCGGTGTCAACGCTTTATCTGAGCTTCTACGACCTCAGTCGATATGTAATGTTTCCCCCACCTACGGGGATATTATTGTGTTTAGGAATGTGCTTTGAGAACCTGTGAAGTGCATCAATAAATGGCTACCTCCAATTCTGGTTTCGCTTACCACAAAACTTATATCTATCAGTGAGCTTTCGTATTCCATGCCCTTACAATACAAGCGTCTTTAATGTATTATACTGATCAAGATGTGTGCATATTGGACCTGAAAGACATTGGTTCAACTTGCCACATGGCTTCGTCCAGCAATTGACCTATTGTTCGTCTGCTTATCAACTACGCCCCGACAACTTCGCGCATAGCAACCTGCTTGTCAAAGAGCAATTGGGAAGCCGCTGTCAATTGTGTGTGTAATTCCGTCTTATTTAGATTGCGCCCTGTGTAGAATTCGCTCTTTCCTTTCTCAGCAAACCTTTCTATTCTACGTGTACGGATACGATCTATGCACGTGTCTATCTTGTAAGGACAGTATCAGTTCTCCTCAACCTCGAGAGAACATGACTTGCCCCTCGAAAAGACATGGAGGGGCGGATGCAAACGCAGAGTTCATGACAATAGGATTGGTAGAACTGAGGGACTTTAGTGCCTGGCGCAAGGTATTGCAGACTGAATGGTAGCGAGGAAATGATTGCGTTTTGTAAAAGTTGTGCGTACAACTTTGTTCGCGTTCGAGAGGGTTTATCAGCGCAAGTTCGCAGGTGAGTCATAAGGTCGAACTCCCAGAATAGAACGACTTGAACATCATAGAATATTCTCTTCTATGATATGTATATCTTGTTTGACGATGCCCAATCGATCCGTCGCGAGGGTCGGGATTTGTGCGATCATAAGCTCTACGTTTCGCGGACATGCCCTTGCTTTTTTTGGTAACCAGTCTCGAATGTTCTCGGATGGACAAGAAATAGTGAAGGCCGGGATGCCCCCGTCAGCGGCTAGAAGACTTGTTCGAACGCAACAGCGGGTGGTTGCCCAAGACATGCCCCCGTCAGCGGCTAGAAGACTTGTTCGAACGCACCTGCCGCGTTGTTACCAACAGCGGGTGGTTGCCCAAGACGGTGGAAATGGAGTTGGATGGTATCAGATGTCAGCGCAAAAGCACGTCGGAGGGGACAAGATGTGGCGGCGGATTGACATGTGCATGCGGCGGTATGCGGAGAGGATCGAATTCTGGGAGGCTTGCGTTCGCATCCGGCGTTGCGGAAAGTACAGCGACGTGGATAGATGGTTCCGCACGGCGGTGGGGGCACGGCGGTGGGGGCACGGCGGTGGGGGCACGGCGGTGGGGGAAAGATTTGTAAGGTTTAAAAGGTGGGGCACGGGCAACTGGAAAGGCGATGGAAGGAGTGGAATAGGAGTGGTGTGCTTGCTGTCTAGAACATGTTTACGGGTCGGTGGCGGTGTCTCGACAGCTCCGAAGGGCGGTATGGACGAGGGAGTAGTTGCGGTGTGGTGGAAGGTGATAAGTTGGGGTGGGAAGCGGCCGAAGGCCGGTTTCCACTCCTTTGTTTAATGTCACTCACTTTCCCTGGTAGGGCAACGAAGACGGGATGCAAAAAGTAGATCTGTGGTTTGAGATGCGTGCATGGCGCATTTGCTAAGGGGCGGAAGTGAACGAGTGGATTTGGGTGCGACGACGGTGGTTCGAAGTCAAGACGGGGGTGAGTCGCGCGGCGTACGTGTAACGCGGAAGGGGGAGCAGTGAGTCGGTCTTGCGAATGATGGGAGTCTCACACTGCCATCCCTTTTCTCCTTTTCTCCCCCACTGCACGTACAGTTGATCTTTGGCTGTTTTTTTCTCTCGAGAAAGGTAGGGATTGCCTCTTAGAGAGGCGCTACTTTGGAGAATAAATGTTTGAGGAAGGGAGTGTTCACGCGTGAGCGGTGATGTCGGTACGGGAATACAGTGGCGCTCTCCACATCTCCGGACGGCGGGATACAGCACGCGCGGCTCCTCTGCGCAGCCTCCATAGAAACCTTTCCATGGAGGCTGCTATAGAAAGGAGGTCAAGGGGGCACCACCACTTCTCCACACGCTGCGCCGGTGCTCTGCGAAAACTCTTCTGTGTCTAAATCGGGACTTCGTTCATTAGATCCTGCATTAGATCCATGATCCCTTTCTTTTTGTCATGAAACCCGCCTACATTCATGTCGCACTGTAATGCGGACGCTTGGCAATGCATCGTGAATGCGCTCGGATTGCACAAAATTGGATTTCGTTAATTAGATCCATGATCCCTTTGTTCCTGCCATGAAACCCGCATGTCTGATGTCATACTGTAATGCGCATGCCTGGCAAACCTCCGGGATTGTGATCGCCTTGTCGATGATTGATCTTCCTGCCCCATCAACACGTCACATCCCTCCCCTCACCAACCCGCAAACCTCCCTCGTCGCCATCCGCCTCACCCACACGGCATGGCGCGCAAGAAGATCCGCGAATACGATGGCAAGCGCATTGTCGCGAGGCACATAGTCAAGCGCAAAAATGTCAAGCTGGGGGGTGCCGGCGCGAACGTCGCATCCCCCAAGCACTGCCTCAACGCCGCGCAGGTGAGTGCCTCGGCCGTCGAGGCAGCGGTGTCCGCCGAGGCCTTCTACAACAAGCTCGCGAATGAACAGCCGTGGTTGCTCGAGACCAAGCTCGTCGTCAAGCCGGACATGCTCTTCGGAAAGCGCGGCAAGAACAACCTCGTCCTGCTCAACGCCGATTATGCAACTGCCCAAAAGTTTATCGCAGACAAGATCGGCACCGAGGTTGACGTGTCGGGCGTCAAGGGCACCCTCACCACCTTTTTGATTGAGCCGTTCGTGCCGCACAAGGAGGAGTATTATTTGTCGATACAGACGGTGCGCGAGGGCGATCGCTTGAGTTTTGGCGCGTGCGGAGGGATTGAAATCGAGGACAACTGGGACAAGGTCAAGTCGGTTACTGTCCCGAGCGGAGAGCCAGAAATTGATTCGCTGCTTGATCACGAAAAGCATGTCGCCCCGCTGCTGGAGGGTACTGACATTCCGGCGGAAAGCAAACAGGTTCTCGCTAGTTTCATCGTTGCGTGCTACGAGACCTACGTAGAGTTAGATATGACGATGCTGGAGATGAATCCGTTTGCACTCGACGAACAAGGCCTTCCTGCCATCTTGGATTCCCGCGTCGAACTCGATAGCTATGCCTCGTTCAAGAATGCAAAGCTGTGGGGCCCAGATCTTGAATTGCCAGAGCCCTGGGGCCGACAGAAATGCGAAGAGGAGCGCATAATCCAGGCCATGGATGATAGATCGGGCGCTTCCATGAAGCTCTCCGTCCTCAATCCGGAGGGAAGGATGTGGACCATGGTTGCTGGTGGCGGTGCTTCGGTTATCTACGCCGATCAAGTCGTGCAGCTGGGCTTTGGCGATGAGCTCGGAAACTACGCCGAGTATTCTGGAAATCCAAAAGAGCAAGAAACTTATATGTATGCCAGAACGCTTCTCAATCTGGTCACTCGTAATCCGGATGGGAAAAGGCGCTCATTGATCTGCGGCGGAGGTGTTGCAAACTTTAGCGACATAGCAGCAACTCTTGGCGGCCTTCAACAGGCTCTCACCGACTTTCATGGCAAGCTGCAGATGGCCAAGGTCAAGGTCTTCGTCCGTCGTGGCGGGCCAAATTACAAGGCTGGGCTTCAGTTGATGCGAGACCTCGGCAACAACCTTGACATTCCCATCGAAGTGTACGGACCAGACACGAACATGACACATATCGTTTCGTTGGGCATTCGATGGATTAAAGAAGGGCATTGATAGCCTGCCTATCTACGTTGAGTTGGAATAAATGAGTATAGTAGCAATCACATTCTTGCGGCGAGACTGCTCAGGGTGATTTTTACAAAGAGCGCCTGACCGTGAGTGACGGAGTGAATGCGAGTGTCATAAAAAGGCATGTGGAAGGTAGAATAAGATGTCAACCAGCACTGCGCTGCCAAAATAAGCACCGGCGTACCAAAGTACCACAAGTACGTGAGTGTGTGAAAGCGGAGCAGGGATTTGCTTGTTCATTCTTCGACCGATGTGCAGCATGTACAAGATGAACAGACCGGCCTCCACATTGAGGCTGAGTCCTGTAATTCCTTCCATGATTTTGAAAAGGCCGGTGGGGTTGAAGACAGCTATGACCAAGACGAAAAGATAGTGTTGGGCATACTGCAATATACGATATGAATCGTACGCCATTGATGTAGTCGAAGTCGTCCGGTCGCGGGCTTGGCCGTCGAGGAAGTGTTTGAGGCCAAGAGACATGACGAGAAATGAGACAGTGATGCTGAGCGCGATAAAAATGTTAACAAGAAGGGCCATGAGCCAGTCTAATTGGTCTCCTCTCGCCTGGAGAACTTCTATCAACGGAATCGTGCTGATTTGACCGAGTTCATTTGCTTGCGTGAGAGAAGCATCCGAATGCGTAGCGTTTACTGCATTGAGGGTTAGTTGTATAGAATTGGATAAAACGGTCATGTCGTGGTTGCCACTGGCGGCAGCGACGGATCGAATCGTGTGACTGGTTTGCGGAACGCACAAGAGGATTCCGACACACCACGACACGTTAAGAATAAAGCAGATGACAATGGCGGCAACGGTGGACATACGATAGGCGCGCAAAAATGGGGGATCAAGCGGTGGGATGGTACCGTCGGGTGCACGGGTACTTTCGAGACAGGCCTGGAAGGTGACGGGCATAATGTTAACGACTCCGTTGAGAGCAAAGGTGCCCATGAGAAAGGGATCGATGAGAGCGGCAGGGCGCCAGTCATTGGTGACGTCCTCGTGAATGGCTAATCCCCTACCGAAAACAACGAAGACAATAGACGAGAGAAGAGCAGCCTTGAATAGGGTGGCGATCGTGAGCGATGGAAGTAGGGCGCGGTCCAGGCAGATGACGGCGAGGACGTTGACAAGGAGAAAGACGGTTGGCAGTGCCCATCTCGGGGCGCGTTTCAAAGCAGGTATGAGGGCGGCGAATGCCTGGGGCCCGGCGAGAGCGTAGGCGGCGAGGATGAAGACGAAGTGAACAACGACGATAGCGTTAAAGGTGATGCGGAGCGGTTTGTTGGGAAGAAAGTGGTGGGCGATCGAGTGGAGGGATGGAGCTGTTTCGTGGGGTGGGGCGTGTGAAGGAAGCGGTTGCGCGGAGGACGGATCTTCATTGGGCAATGGGTGGTAGTCGGAGGTGGCGGGCTGCGGGTCTTTGTGCGCGCGTTGGAGCACCTCGACGGTGGCGATGACGACGGCTAGTTGGGCGAACAGGGCGAGGGTGAAGGTGAGGAAAAACGGGCGGATGCCGGACGAGTGCAGAGACACCGGCAGGCCCAGGATGCCCGTGCCGAGGATGGTGGCGATGGAAACGGCGGTGGCTTGGCACAGGGCAGAGAGTGGGGGTCGCATGGAGGACGCGGCGGGGAACGGGTGGAGACAGAGGGAGATACTGGGGTCGCAGACGGGAGTGGCAGAGGCAGAGGGCAAGCTGTCGCCGGGTCGTGAAGAAGAGACGGTTGGAAGAGACGGTTGTTGTCGTGATGTCGGAGACACGGAATTCGGTGAGTGCTGGGCGCTGAATTTGTTGCCATTTCGGCGAAAAGTATGATCCATGAATCGAAACCGCTGTGCATCCGCAAACGAAACCTGCCAAATCTCCAACCCCACTTCTACCTCCCCACATCCCCCTCCCCTCTCCCCCTCCCCTTTCCCCCTCCCATTTCCCCCTCCCACTTCCCCCTCCCCTTTCCCCCTCCCACTTTCCCCCACCGGCTCGGCTTGTCTTATCTATAAAAGCTTCCTCCTTCCTCTCGAGCTTCCCCCCCATCGCTTCCCTACTACCCGCGCCGCACGGTCCCTCCTCCCACAGTCTTCACCGTACAGCCACCCCTTGCTTCCCGACATGACACCCTCCCCAGACTCGCTTCCAGACAGGACTTCCCCCTCCGAAAGGTCTGCGCCTCCCCGCCCAGCAATGCCCTCGGGCACAGTCCGCACTCGTCGCATGGTACGTCCCGCTCCCATTCCATTTCACCACCTACCCAACCTCGCCTCTAACACCCCTCCATTCCATTCCGCAGCACTCCAGACACCGCAAAGGAAAAGCCCGCCCCGAGCTTCCCCTCGAGCCCGCGGCTCCCGCCCCCGACGCCGCCAAGCCGCCCCGCCACCCGCGCACCGCGACCCACCCCAAGCATCACGCCAGCCCCGCCCAGCCGCCCCCCCCGCCTGCCCAGCCGTCCGCCCCCATGGCCCCGGCGTCCTCACACGCACAAAAGTCGCCCCCGCCGCCCCAGACTCCCGCCCAGCCGCCCTTGCTCGCCTCCCCGCCCGCTCAAGTCCACCCACTCCAGGAGCTGTGCAACCATGCCGTCGCCCACGCCTCTGCTGCGCCGCCACCGGACCTGGTCGCCGCCTTGTCGCCGCCCAAGGCGGCCCGCCCCGCGGCGGCGATGCATCAGTGCGAGGACTCGGAGAACATCCCGCCGCCGTTTGTCGCTGTGGACCCCAAGGGGGGGCTGCAAAGGCCTGAGTTGGGCCGTGTCGTCGACGTCGAGGACGTCGCAAGCCTGGCTGCCAAACTGAAGCTGTCTACACCGAGCTCGCGCACTCGCCCGCTCATTTGTCAGGACATTACCAACAGCAATGCGGATACGCTTCGCATTGCCAGACTCCCCCGCGGCGTTACGTATGATCGTCTACTTAGTATGGTCGAACCGTTCGGGGAAGTGGAAGAGCTTGTGTGGACGGCCGCCGACCCGTACGTGTGCGACGTCACGTATCGCGACCCCGCCGCTGCGCGGGAGGCCAAGCATTTTCTCGGAGATGCCCTCGTTGGCTCTGATTCGGAGCCCCCGCTCAAAGCTGAGCTTCGGTCGCGTGACCCGGGCGCGCAGCTATTTGTAGGAGACTTGACTCCGGATGTCACGGAAGAAATGCTTGAGGCCACGTTTTCCGAGCTTGTTGGCGAACCGGTTTCGGCTTTGCTCAAGCGCGACCCGGACAGCTTTTCTCCCATCGGCTATGGCTTCTTGAGCTTTAATAATGAGTCATCCGCCAACTTCGCTCTGGTCGCGGGGCATCGCACAAAGGTTGGCAATGCCTGCGTCAGAGTCGGCCGTGCTGAACGCAATACCCATTTGTACGTCTCGGACCTGGCCCCTTCGGTGAGCATGGATGAGCTCAAGAGTCTATTTGGAAAGTTTGGAAGCCTTGTCGAAGAGGACACTGTCATTGTGCGCAGGTCATACGCGTTTGTACGCTACAAGAACCGCGGCGCAGCGGAAAGGGCCAAGAGGACGTTGGACAAGACGGACCTCAAGGGACGTCTTTCCGTTCGCTACGCTGAGGCGGAACCCTTGAAGGCATGCGTCGCAGTGCAGTTCCATAGTTCTGTGCCGCGCCCACCGAATTCGCTTCGTGATCTTTTGTCAGCTACTTTCTCCAAGCACGGCAACTGCTCGGTTGAAATTCCCCGTCTGCAGAATGGAATGTGGAGGAAAGTTGCATTTGTAACCTACCATGGCGACCCCATTGCCGCAAACCTGGCTGCACTTGAAGCCGTGCAGTCAATTCGGTTTGTGTCATCACTTCCGGTCTGCTGCCAATTTGCTCGTGAACTCATCCCGCGGTTTCCCTCAAGAGGCCTGCGCATTGAGAAGATGAATGGCGCGACTCACGAAACCACAGTGACTCATAGCATTTCGGAGAGGCCCATGACGAGAAACTTTTTAGCGAGGAAGGCGCTTGGGAGACGACCCGAACCAGCAAAGGATTCGGGGATCACGCAGACGCGACAGGCCCAGCAGTCTTTCGAGCCTCGGGGACGCCACTTCGGCGCCTCGCATGGACCTCAGGCCGGCAACCCTGATTTTGTGCCTGTATACGTGCCTATCACAGCTTTGCAATCCAACCAGATGTCTGGGAGACCGAATCAGGTCGCGGACAACGAGTTTCAAGGGTTCCAGCAGCCGTGGCAGCAGCGAATGATGATGCCGAATGGTGGCAACATGCATCAAAATGTGCATTCAGGTGGTTCGGCATTCAGTGGCAGTTACAACTCCTTTGCTCCCCTGCAGGACAGAGTGATGCGTTGGTAGCCTGACGCATGTACTGTGCACTGTCTGGTTTGCATCAGGAGTGAAAATTCTAGTGCCATTCTCCTTTGCGTTTTAGTTGGACTCGTGACAGAGCCGAAACTAACTTGTGACTTATCTAGCGACTGACTTCATACTAAACATTCATAACTTGAGCATATCCACACCTTGCGGTGCGCGGACCTTTCCAATTTGTATCAAAGAGACCATTTTATGTGTGCACTACGATGTAAAACAAAAGTTGCATGCGCAGACGAGTTTGTGTTGTGATGGAATACAGCGGGCCAAGTTTTATAAGCGCTTGTTTGTAAATGTGTGGTGGACAAACAGGCCGTAGTGTCTGAACTGGTGAGCACTTGCACTTCTACGATTGCTTCTCAGAGAACTTGAACGAAACATTCCCTCAACACAAGAGGTTACCGCAGAGCCTTCAAGGCGAACTACTTTACTTTTACAGGACGTACGTTTGAAGCACACATGTGCTACGTCTGTCGACATGGAACGCTTGTACTCCGTATGATGTGCTTCTGCTTACTAAATACCTAGTGTCTAGCCAGAAGACCTCCTTCAGTTTGCCGAGAAAATGAGGCTTGGCCTCGGGTTCAACCACCCAGCCTTCACTTCACTCAACTTACAATACAAGTGAGAATTCCAGGTTTTTAACGTACAGTACCCTTAGGTTACAGCATTTGCCCTCGGGAGTAGCCTCTTGCGTAACATCGGGATTCAGTACAGTAGTATTATTGAACGCAGTGAAAGACGAAGAATTCAATGAAGCTTCTGCATCAGAGGTTGGATTTCTGCTAGACGTTTTTTGGCATTGAAGATATCACAAAAAGAAGGTGTAAAGGATGTCAGAGAGGGCTCTTCCAGAAAAATTCCTAGACCGCTTGGATAGACAGGAAGCCATCGGTGGGACATCGTCTGCCGTAACACGCGGTTCAGTTTCGGTGTCGGGGCCAACTTTCCAACTCTTACATTGAACAAAAATATTTACAGGCAGTGCAATCTACATACCCTAAGTCCAAAAACAGACGGTTGAATAGTGACCTCATCTGAGACATACTACCCTGACGCCAGGACGACCGACAAAAGCTATCGGCGATTGCAGACCCGTATGTACGGTGTGTATCAAGGTCTGGTCCAGCATATCAACCAAGCTCCACGAGCAGCCACCTACAGCTGGCCAATGTTACAACTGAAGAGAACCATTTATCGAAAAACATATACCGAAAGACACGTGCTCAAACAGCGCATATCATCGTGCTATTCATGTCGAACCGAGCCGAGCGGCATCGACCAAACTGCGTATGAAATCTGCGCTGGCATGTATACTACGATGCCGTACTGTGGGCAAGCCGCGCAAAAAAAAGTAAACTGCAGAAGAGAACATGTGTGGCGATGGCTAGCGGTTGGGCTCGAGTCGAGTAAGATTCTACAAGCAATGGGCTCCCTTCCCCCACCCCACCTGAAACATTCTACCGGCTGCATCTACGCTCTCAAAAGATCAAGGCCGGTTTAGGCCGGCACCTGCGTTATGATTTCGTCCACGTCGTCGACCTCTTCAATCTCTTCGATAGCGTCGGACACCGATGTCACTGGCATAATGTCTGACATATCAACAGGGGCGTCCGGGACACTGGTGATCTTCTCTGATGCATAGGCGGGAAACTCGGGGACAGAGTCTGACAGCTTTGGGGCGGCAAAGTTCTCGGTCGGCATGGGCGGGAGCTCCGGGACGATATCCGGCACCGCCGGCACGGAGGCAAGCATGTCAGTTACTGGCACGTCCGTCGCGGGCATGTCAGGCACCGGGATGTCAGACATCAGCTTGCCAGCTGCCGGCATGTCGGGTACGAGGGTCTCATGCGCGGGCATGTCCGGCACGAGCGTTTCACGAGCCGGCATGTCTGGCACGAGAGTTCCAGGCGCTGGCATGTCGGGTACGAGCGTTTCACGGGCCGGCATGTCGGGTACGGCCGGCATGTCGGGTACGGCCGGCATGTCGGGTACGGCCGGCATGTCCGGCACGAGCGTCCCAGGGGCCGGCATATCGGGCACCGCCGGCATGTCGGGCACCGCCGGCATAGCGGGCACGAGCGTTTCGCGGACCGGCATCTTCGGTGCAAGCGTCTCCTTCGGCGGCATGTCGGGCACAAGCGTTTCACGGGCCGTGGTGTCTGGGACGAGGTTGTCTGTCTGCGGCACGTCGGGCACGGGGACCTCCGGGGCGTAATCTGCGGTGGCGGGCGCGGCGTCGTGCACGGCGGGGGTGTTGGTGGTATCGCCGAGAAGGGCGTGGATCGGGGGCGGAGAGGCATCGTCTGGGTTGGCGGCGAGCTTTGCGGCGACGGGGGACGCGTGTCCCGACGCGGGGTCGGACTTGAACTTCCATTCTGCCTTTCCGGCGACCTGTGTGCGGACGGCCTCGATGGCGGCGATCTCGGCCTTCTCCTTGGCGACGCGATCGTCGACGGCCTCGAAGTTCTCGATCTTCTCCTTGACGACGCCGCGCGCGCGGTCGGCCTGGCGCCCGCGGTACTCGGCGAGCGTGATGAGGTCGCCGGTGACGGGGTCGAGCACGTCGCGCTGCAGCTCCTGCGGCTCGGGGAGCTCGTCGTCGGCGCCGCGCTCGAAGAGGGCGCGGCGGGTGTCGATGGTGGACGGGGCGGCCTCGGCGGCGAGCTCCGTGGCCGGCGGGGCGGGGCTTGTGTCGGCCGCGTCGGCCTCATCGGCCTCGTCGGCCGCGTCGGCCGTGTCACCAGTGTCGCCCGCGCTCGGCGGCGACAGCGGCATTGCGGTGGCGACGGGCTCGGACAGGTCGTCTGCGGAGGCCTCCTCGGAGAAGGCGTCCTCCGCAACGGGGCGGGGGGAGTCGTGCGTGTCGCCCTCTGCGGGGAGCGGGTCGTGCGGCTCAGCGAGCGGTTCGGGCTGCGGGTCTGCGGGCGGGCCGAGCTCCGGCGTGGCGGGCTCGACGGCGTCGTCCTCGGGCGGCTCCTGATGCGGCTCCTCCGCGCGGGCGACGAGCGGGGCGACCAGGGCGCGATCGGCGGCGGCGTCCTCCGGCGCGTCGGGCGCGTCCTCGGGCGCGGGCTCCACCTCCTCGGGCGCGTCGTCGGCGGGCGAGGGCGCGGCGAGGGCGGGCTTGGCGAGGGCGTCGTCGCGGGCGGCGGGCTCGGCGGGGGCGACGTCGCGGGCGGAGACGAAGACG
>NW_005178495.1:312181-324570 GCF_000350225.1 Chondrus crispus | reverse complement strand
ACATCGGCACCACCACCACGCGAGCCTCCCCGACCAGCCTCTCCGCCTCGCCGGCACTCATCCCACCGCCGGGCCTGTCGTCGGACGTGTCCAGCCTCCGCGAGAGCGACGCGCTGGCCCGCACGGTCTCGCGCGCCGTCCGCACAAACTCGCGCAGAATAAACAACCCACCCTCGAAGATCCCTATGCACCGGTCCGCGTGCTCGCGCGTCACCGCGCTCGCCTTCCGCAGGCACTCCAACACCGTGCGTCCGTTGAGTTGCTCCGCCCCTATCCCGAACTCCTCGCTGCAGAACCCAGCCACTTGGCTTATCTGCCGCGACGACATCGACCTCCCTTCCTCCCCCGCGATCCGCCGTTCCATTTGCCCACACTCCTCGGCGCACCGCTTCGTCTCGTTGATCGCAGCTTGACAGATCCGCACCACTTCCGACAACCGTCCTGCTACCCCGCCACCCTTCCCAGTAGACCGCATTCTACTCCCACCCACAGCTTGCCTTTCCACTCGTCCGCGATCCCCTAGATGCCCGTCAAATACAAACACCGACATCAAACCCCCAGGATATCGCAACGCTGCTATCACATTTTCAGCACATGCCGCCCGTCCCATGATCAAATCCCTTTCAAACAGTGTTCCGCCTTCCGGATGCAATATCTGCATTCTTCGCATCTCCTTTTCACTCCGCCCTCGTCTTGTCTTGTACCCGCCTCCAAACTCAGACACTGTGCTTCCCACTTGCTTTCCCTTGGGCACACCTGGAATGATACCACCCAGCACCGATGCAAGACTCGTGCGAAGCTGCACCACGCTTCCCGATCTCGCTATCATCTCGTACGGGATTCGAGACAGAATCACCCCTAGACTGCCTATAGTTTTCAAGTCATGCTTGCTCGTGAATCTCCCCGCTCGGAGCACTTCGCAATATACATTGCATGCCCCGTCAAGAGCAGCCATCGTTGCATCAACCACCGTCATATTCGCGCAACACATCGCGGCAGCTATTCCCGTAGTCACCGATCCAATCATTTCCATCCGCTTGTCCCCTTCCTCAACATTCTTCCGCTTCTCGTAAACATCCATTGCATTCCCACCTTCCTCCTCACTCCTGTCCATCGCATCCCCCCCATCTCGCTCGTCTACCTCACCACTTGCACCGCGGTTCACCAACTCGTTCTCTGTGTCCCGCAAGTCTATCAACTCCCCCGACCCTAGATACGGTAGCAATGAACCCGCCGATTCGATCACTGATGAATCCGCTATCAGTCGTGCACCATGACCGCCAGAAGCAACCGCATGGATCAGTGCGATCGCAGCCTCGCCCACAACCACAGCGGCTCGTTCTTGCGTCAAATCTCCCTCATCTGTACCAGAAACAAACAGTTCCTCGGAACACGCACGAGAAATCAGTTTCCGCGCCTTCTCGTCGCCTAGAGACCCTTCAATCACTCGTCGTAGTCGATTCTGTGCCCCAAGCGCACCAAGTGCTCTCGCCGGATCTAATATTGCTATCATTGATGCCGCTGACATCGCTGCCGCTTTTGATGCCGCCGTTGGTCCAGATTCCGCGTCGGCACATGCAGCAGCGATAACTGCTTCAGTCCCGCTTGTCTGACGGGGACCATACCGACCACCAAATGCTCTCCCGATTGCATCATCGGACACTCGTGTTTTGGCCAACGACGCACACACCAAAAGCGCTGCATACAATGACGTCCGAGCACGAGATGCGTTCGTCCCAATTCCTACCACTCCAGAAAGAGCCCGAACCACGCAAGTCAGCAGCGACGTGCACTGCACATCCCCTATATATTCTTCGGATCCTGGCTCATGAGGATTGTCACAGTCACGCATGCGAGATATGCATAGCAAGCTAATTGACGCTGCCATCTCTCCTCCATCCTTCTTTATCAGTGCCACCAGGTCACTACCGCTTTCAGTTCCTGACAAAGCTCCCAGTAACACATGCGTCAGCTCAAAGAGAACGGGTACAGACGAGTATCCGCTGTTTGGTGGATGTACTCCGAGCCTTGTTATCAGAAGATGGCACCACGTTCGCAGCCCTTCAACCGCAACTTGCATTTCACCTGATCCACCTATTAATGCCAAAAGATTCAAAAGATCGATTGGTGAAGGAAGAAGGGCAACATCACTCACGCTTCCATTTTCGATCGCATCGCGCATCATGCCTGCCCGAGAGATACACGTTTCAACCTCATACTTTTGAAAGAGCCTTACTTGAAGAGCTCCCAAACTCAAGCATGCTGTGAGCAACTCTCCGAGTGCTGGCCAGTCCACTTTGCTCGCCGCACCTGCCGATTCGTACGTCCCGGCAGCCTCAAGAACACGGAACAACATTTCATCAGCAAAGCCCCCGCCACGAACGTTTGAATCATACGGTTGAGCAATCAACCGAAGGTGCTCCAAAACTGCCAGCGAGGTTCTCCGAACTGTGTTCGCGGCCAATCGCTCTAGGAAAGTTGCTGCCGTGGACCTTGACTTATCATCTACTCGACCGTTTGCATCATGCGCTCCTGCTACCAGTTCGACAAGAGCCCCAAGAACCCCGTATTCCGCTGATGAAAACAAACCCGAAGAGTCAAGTCGCAAACCCAGTAGAAATAGGCCCGGCGCGCCACCCCCGTCCATTCCTAGACTGGCTTCTACAATCCGTAGCGCCGAATGCATTATAGGCGCGTCTTGGTGAGGTCTGGATATTTCTTCTTCGTCACCTTGAGCTTCACCCATGTGATCGATTTCTGATGCGTCAGTAGGTGAACGAGCAATTATGTTTGCCAGTGAAGTTCTGAATTGAGCAGCTGAACCTGGACTCCCAGGAGCATCTCTTGCTAGAATTCCGGCAATATGGGATGACTCTTGGGCTGCCTTTGCAAGCATACCCAGAATTGCTGCACAAACTGAGGGTGCAAACCCGGCCTTGGCAATAGAGGGCACAAATCCGTCTATCGCAAATACCAATGATGTTGCACAAGAGATTGCCTTCACTTCGCTGAGGAGAAGTTCTGATGCTGGTGCAACGACACTGCCTGGGACTGAGATTCGACCGGGGGGAACTGAAAGGACTAATGAGATCATCCGTGCTGCAGTTTGAGCAGCCATCTGCATCTCGCGGTAAGCCTCGCCAAGGCCGTGCTCGGCTGCATGAATCAATGAATCCCGACCAGTGACATGATAGAGGCTCTGCTGCCTTTCGCTAAAACGCAAGAATTCCAAAGGTCCCTTCTTCTCATCACCTGCACGCATTAGAGCAGAAGTGTATAGAAGAGCTTTGAGCGCGTAGGACGCCGCTCCCGTGCCCGGAGCAGAGGTCAGTAGCCCAGCGAGAATCCGAAATGAGCATTCACTCGTAGGGTTTCTGTGAATCACGTCAAATATGAGACTGGCTGCGGCACGCACAAGACGCCATCGATGTGCCTCAAAGCAATATTTTCGCCTGCTCCAAAACGTCAGAACCTCCTCAATTGCAAACCATCGCGTGATAGATTCTACGGCAATATCCGGAAACTCATCGTCGCTCCATTGAACACATTCAGCGGTCATGTTCAAAATCTGTATCGTCATGTCATAAGCTCCTGTTTGAGCTTCTGTTTCCCTCAGAAAACGACGAAGAAGGCTTGCCTTGTCATTAGCAACAGTTTCTAAGAAATACGAATTTGCTCGGCGATTGTCTAACCCGGAAAGTGCCTTCAACAGAGTCGCCTTTAGCGAGGGCGGGATATCATCAATCGCAAGAGTGGCCATCTGTTGTGCCAAATCCTTTCCAGAATCCCCCAACAGATGCACGACTCCACCATGGGGACGAAGTGTTTCAGCGGCATTGGCGATCACTTGTATCATTCCGTGAAGGGTTTCCACGTCGGCATCGTCAATCTTCAGGTCACGTGACAATGAGGGAGAGTTGAGTTCGTTGTGGAAATACGTCATGGCATCGAAGCCTCGTTCAAGAGAGACTGCAGATTGCCCCGAGTCTCGAAGAAATCGGAGTGCTGCAGCAGCATGAGAAGGCGAACCCTCCTTTCGAGCAGTACAAGCCAGCAGGTGAAGAAAGCTATCCAGAGCATGTCGAAATGCTTCACCAACACCTCCAGGTGCGTACGGGTTTCTCATGGACGCATCCCATAGGTCTATGACTGCATCCCCAATTTGGTGCATCAACCCTGCACTTGATGCCGCTATGCCGGACCAGTATCGCGATCCACCGGCGATCGAGTCTGTGTTTAGTTTTGATGGCGCAAGTGATATTGCTTCTGCAACAAAATGCGCAAGGGACGCTACCAAGTTTTCTTTGGCTCCGACATCCGGTTTGGCAGCGTCGTTCGCATTTGAAGGCACCACCAACCCATCCATCGAGAAGGTTGGGGGTGGCGAATTTAGACGCCCACCGCTCAAAGGCATTGAGGGAGGCCTCATATTGCGACTAGGCGGTCTTGGCGGCTTGCTTCCTGTTCCAAGACCTGAGGGAGGCCGTCCGAAGCTCGCCCTGCGAAAGGCACTGGTGCTCCCCGCGAGATCGGTTTGATGAGCGAATGGGCCGTCAGAATTCCTATTCGCGGTTGGGCTCGAGATGCTTCGGTCGTCTACAGAAGCGTACGCGGTTTCTGTAGCGGCCGAAATCACTGCATTCTGGGTGAAATTGATCAAAGAGGCCACAAGTTGAGGCGCCTCGGCGATATCTAGCGCCAAATCTTCGAGGACATCTGAATAGAGATCAGCGTCAGGGCTCAACGATCCTGCCCTTACTCCGATCCACGGTGCGAGCTCGTGCGACAGGAAAGAAAGAGCTCCACCATAGGCACTCACACGTAACGAAGTCCACAGCGCCTCGTCCTCGTCGGGGACGGCCACAGCTAATCTAAATACAGACCCGCATAGCTCAGCTGCTGCTCTAGCACTTGAGAGATTTGCGACCATGTCCTCCCCCTCCTTGTCTTCGAGCTTCGGAATTTTGCACGTTTGCGGAATAAATGACAAGTCCTTCAACAGAGCATTGACACCTTGGACTCCTGTCCGGGGATCATAAATGTCGTGGTATCTCGAGCGATCAAGGGCACAAGTCCATGCCAAAAGCAGCAAATTTCGAACGCTTTCCACTTCTACCAACCGAGGAGACATGATATCCAAGTCATTCGCACGATACTTCTTTGGGCTTTCCTCTGGGGTGGGACTGCCTACAACAAACTGGGACACGGGTTTGTGGGCCTTGGCCGACTCTTTTTCGGCTTCGTACATCCTTTCAAATATTGCGTCCACTTGATCTAAAAGGGAGCGCACGCCGGTTGCCTCTGCACTGGACAACTGAACTGTATATCCAAGCAAGAATAAGGTCTCGGCCAGAAGAGCAGCCTCGCCTGTTTGCAGTGCCATTCGATTCCTTCGCTGACCATTCTGAATGTTAGCTGGCTCGAATCCCTTAGATAATCGCTTGAGTATGTTTGTAATAACGTTGTGCTCCACGACGAGTATGTCACGCTCCCTCGTTAACGCTGAGACAATGTTGTCATCATCTTGTTCCGCCGAGTCCGGTGTGGCCATGAGCCCAGCGCGTACAACTTCTTGCAAATACAAGACGGACTCCCTTCTTCGTAGATAGAATAGTTCCTTGGCAGCAGCGACGACATCGTGGTCGGCCCTGTGGGTGGCTTGCGATCGGGCATCGTACAGCAGGACGCCGGCGTCAAGCTCATTAATCTGGAGCTCATCCGACAGCGCAATGGATACGGAGACCAAGTCGGCGCCGAGGCGAATAGTGGAGCCCCTGTTAGATGTTGGCGTTGCAAAGCGATCCGGGGCGATGGTGATGGTGACCTCTGCCAAGCCTGCGATGCGGTTTCGATCTTCCGGCTTTGGCGGTCGCTCTGCATGTAGACTCAGTGGGGCAGAAACAAGGGAACGGCAAGCGCGGATTTCAGAGATGGCAAGATGCTGCACGGGGGTGTCGAACTTGCCGACGGTTGCGTCATGAATCGCTTGGCGGAGCGCGTCGTAATCCAGTCTGGACACATTCTCAATGACGAGGCTTTCCTGCTGTGCCCCTGGCATGTTGTGCGAGATGCAAGCGCTCGTCGCCGAGACCGCGGGAGAAATGTTCGGTCCGCTTTCCGACGCTTACGATGCAAGATGAGGGCGGTTGGGGACGGGGCAAGCCTCGCTTACGTCGGGGATCTATTGGGGTGGGGGAGAGAAGAATTTTACAGAATTCCAGCAATTCTGTGTGGGTTTCAAATCTTTCCAAATACCGCGGGAAAAACTTTCACCGGGTAAACGGGTATGAGGCACTCGTGCATTTCCTTGACGAGTCTCCGTTGCGACAAGCGCGCTTCAAGCCGCTTCGACAAGGACCACGGTAAACTGTACAAACAGCGCTCTACACTTCTGGTGATAGGGCACTCCAAATCATTCTCGACTCGTAATCCGTTCACTAACTACTTCACCGATTGCTTGTTTACAAGTTATTGCTGTCTTTGTGGTTAGTACTACACCCTCTACATCGGTCTCTGCCACATCGCGCTCGTAGACGACAAACCACTTGCACGCTCCCACACAGGGTCATGGAATCACGAGCTTGTGGGTTCATCACGGGATGAGTCATCCTTCTTGTCAGCCGCAGCCCAGAACTCTCTCCGTGATGACACTAGTCCACTCTTACCTGAACCTTTGCTGATCGGCTCGCTCCACCCTCCGCTCACGGGCTCATCTTCGACTTGTGTGGGAGATATTTGGTCCAATAAACCCTTGTAGTGCAAAGAATTGAGAAGGCTGCGGTTCGAACCGTGCCTCCTAGAGCCGCTTGTAGGTGCATCATCAGCCAATGAGTTACGCCCTTTCAGTGCTTCTGCCGTTGGAGTCCCAACACGCATAGGATTAGCAAACTCATCATCCATTTCTAGTTCCAGGCTAGGATCCAAATCTCCCAAAAGGTCAGCGTCAAACCCGTCGTCATCATCTCCGCGAGCATGCTTCGCAGGCTCTCGCTTCGAAAACCTGTGAGACCGATCAGCTCTCCGCTCCGCCGAGTTAAGGTCCAAAGACAAACCAACGGGCCTTGGCGGCCTGTTAGCGTTCCCCCTCAGCCGTAGCGGTTTGTTGCGACTGCCGCCAGACAGTGAGGGGCTGGACAAGCTTCCAGATCCCCCAGAGGCAGGACCATCAGACCCGCTACTATCACTTGGTCTCGAATCCGGCCCAGATAGCCCTCCTGACATCCGTCGCTGCAGGCCACCTCCCTTGACAAACGCAGGGGCCCTGGGCAGACTCCGGCGATTTCCTCTCCACCCCTTCTGCCCGCTTTCCCCCGCTTTGCCCCGCCCACCGTCTGTGGTAGGGCTCTGACTTGGTGGACGCCGAGAATCTGTCGCCTCATCAATGTCCTCGTCAAGCTTGACTCCTCTTGGCATGCGATTACCTTTTGGAGACAGCCCGAGAAATGCGCTCCCTACAGCAGCATCCTTTTCTTGATCTTTGCCCATTCGACCATGCTCAGACCCACTTTGCTTCGCATACTCATCAGGTCCGATAGCCAGCGTCTTCAGTGATCTTCTCCGTACGATGCGCGGTGTCCCTACAAGTCCGAAATCACCCGGTTCCTTCTCAGAGCGAGCTTCTTTTTCTTTTCCATCTGAATCTCCGCTATCCAGCTGGCGGTACTGCCCTCCGTCGGTAGCTCGGGACGAGAGAGCAGATCTTTCGGCTGCTCGTAACAGCGCTGCAGAAGAACGATTGCCTCGGCGGCCAGCCGATCTGGGAGAGCCAGTGCTGCGGGGTGACACTGTTTCATCATCCAGAGCGTAAGGTTCCCCAGCGGCATTCATCACGGAAAGGTCATGAGACCTCCTACGGGCAAGCTTCGGAGCGTCCCCTTCCCCAAGCGACAGGACTGCAGAAGGACGACTCGTGAACGAACCTTTTCTACGGAGCACCTGGACACCCTCGTCCAAGTCGGGGTTCAGGTTAGACCCTGGCAAACCCAGTCGAGGAAGATTCGGTCGACTTCTGTGGCGCTTCGGAGCGTCGGAGGCAAAGCTATTTCTTCTTGCTGGAGACTGCACAGTATCGAGATCAACCAGCACATCTTCTTCATCAGTGACATCAACTACTTCATCGTCTTCTTCACCGTCCTCATCTTCGACGCATCCTTCCTTTAGTTGCACGACATCTGGACCAAAGTCATCATCCCCTTGACCCAGAGCTGGCGGTTCAGCGGAGGATGCAGGACTTTGGCTCTCCAATGCTGAAAACTCATGATCATCAACATCGTCTTCATCCTCAACATCCTCGCCTTCTTGGTGCTCGCCCTTGCTGCATTCCTGGGCATCTCCCATGTCGAGGATAGGGTTAGCTGATTGATTTATTCCAGGAGCTGATTCAGCATTTTGCAGCGGCTCGTCTGACCCATCTAAATCTTCGTCTGCGTTGCCTTCGCTGCCTCCAAAACCATCGGATCCAAAACTGCTAGATATGCCCTCTTGGAGAGGAGGACCAGGCTCACTGTCGCCTTGTTCAACGAGTTGAGAGTCATCATCCCTCTCTGTGACATCCTCTTCCCCTTGCTGTTCGGGATTGACTTCCACTTCTTCGCTTTCATCAGATTCCGCTTCACCGTATTCATACCCGTCCTCTTCGTCCTCATACTCTCCCTCGTACACATCTTCTGTTTCTTCTTTTTCCTCTAGAGATCCTATAAGATCGTACTCCTCTCCCCCTTCGATCTCAGCATTCGCAAATGCTTCTAGAGTTCGGCAGTAAACATCCATTTGTGAAGCGGGCATCTGCTTTGGAAGTGGTGGAAACCACAATTCAAGGCCGGTTGAATTGGCGTTCTCATATGAATCGTCGTTCTGATACCTCTTCATGGACATGAAGTGTGAGGCTTGCTGCGTGAATGAATTATTGGATTTCTTGGTGTTCGAACTGAAATGTATCTCGAGAAGGGACTGGCTCCGCTGACGAACGTCCTCATCCCAGTCATGTTTTAAGTTGTCCAGGCACCGCAAAACACGACCTGGTAGATTCGGGACGTTCTGTGCAACATTTGAGTTTAAGTCTCTTGCTCTCAGATATGCTTCCAAAAGACGCATGCCCCAAACCCTTGTTTCGCGAATCCCGCTCTTCAACAATGCCTCAGCCCGCGGAAAAACTTGACCAATAAGAAATTCATTCAGCTGCGCCCCCCTCTGGCGTGCGGCCCCCCTTCCTCTTGCCATGGTCGTAGAATAGATAGCAACATTAAGAATCGCAATGATAACCCAGAGAGCTAACGCATTGAGCGTTCGCCAGGGGGATCCGATAAGGCGATTAACAGCATCCCACATTTGTCCTATGTGCTCAAAGCCAATCACGCTTGCGCCAGTTGATCGTCCGCGTAAAGCATTGAGCATGCAGCCCTTCAAATACTCCAGACAGGCGCGCTGAACAACGAAATCAACATATTTGGCGATACCTAGGCTCGAATTAACAAAGGAACACAACATCTGCCAACCCCTCTCCTCAAATGCTAGTTGAGAGGACGGTAGATCTTCACTCTGAAACGCACAAGAACCGCCATCGGCGAATATTTGTTGCATCTTTCTTTCCCGGGTAGTGTCCAAATCTTCGCTATCGTTTGCTTCCCTTCCATCCTCTTTTTCCGTGTCGCGTCTCGTAACTGTGGGCTGCAAAATACCATTTGAGTCATATCCCTCAGATGGTGTGCGAGAGAGTACCGGAGTCACTTCCTTCTCGGGACCACAAGAGGAAAGCTCCATAACACCATTAGAATTCTCACCGATTGCCGCAGCGCCTTGTGCCCCCGACGCAGCTCCAAGTATACTGGCTTCGCTAGCAGAGTTGTTGGGTGGTGCGGGAACAAGAACCATAGCCTTTTGAGCCAAAAACAATACATCCAAGGAGGCCGCAAAAATCTCAAAGCCCGCAAGACGCACACGACCATCCCCATGATCTTGCATAGCTAAGCAGGTTCCAAAAATATCGCCAAGCACAGCTCCGATGTATTCTCGGTGTGTCCGAGCACGCGCACAGGCATGCAAGCACCTCACCGTGAGCGCAACGTGCTCAACAAACGCATCAATTTTCTCTCCCATGTAACTCGGGCCACCTCGTCGCCTGGCTGCTCGCCCGAGAGAATCAAATTCATCAAAGCAAGACGCAAGAACGACATGAATGTACAAGGAATTCGACATGGGGTCGGCCTTTGGCGTAGATGACGTGAGTTGAATTCTTCTGCCAAAAGACCCCGTGTTTGCTCTGTTAGATCTGGGGAACCCGTTGGCTATTCTTTGCTTTCCTAGAGACGGGTCCACCAAGGCGCGCAAGGAGCTCATCGCTAAGTCGGGACGCTTGGGAACGCTAGATGAGACAATGGATGCCATGAGCTCCAATGATGTCTCTGTGCGAGCTTGGAACTTTTCTGCTTGGTCACCGAGACCCTGAATCAATTGGGCCAGGTCTTTTGCCATCAGGTCTTCAGCGACAGATTCGTTGAGAATATCCATCAAATCGAAAGCCTCTTCGTATGCGGATTGCGGAAACCAGGTCATGTGTGCGCGATGAAGGGCTATGAATGTGACTTCATGTGGCGATGGGGGAACAGCAGGCAGTTTGTACATCGCCCTATTCGACTCATGTTGCAACCCACGCACTGCCACGCAAAGCAATTTGAGCATACCCTTTGGCGCTGCAGAATGAACCATTCGACTTGCGCACCATCCAAGCACCGCACGAATGGGCGCCGATTTCACGACGTCTTCAGCAACCGAAGTGGGTAGCAAGCTGACCGCGGCCCAGTAGCTCTCGAAAAGCTCCTCCAGAACCTCTCCGACCACCTTCAGCTGTGTATTGATATCCCCAAACTCGTACAAGTTGTTGCTATCCTGCGGGCCATTGCCACTGGCGGCCGCCTCATGAAAGCTCACGTCAATCAGGCTGCTGAATAATAGGTCCGCAATGGCTGTCGCCAGTGTTTGCTGAAGTGAGATTGTGACGTCCAAATAGCGCTCTTCTTCTTCATCGCTTGTCATGAGCGCGCTGCATATTTCATATATCAAAGTGAGCAATCTGCCCAAAGTGTGGCGGTCGACGATTTCAACTCGTCGCTTTCGCTTCTTCATCAATTCAGTCAGCACTTTGCTATTCTCAGGCACTAGATATTCCTCCTTGACCACCTCCACGGCTGAGGCCTCTCGCACAACCCCGTTTTCCTCATCCCCCTCTCCTTCAGCATCATCTTCTGATGCCGCATACTCAAAGTCCGGCCTCGGAAAGTCTGCCAGGAGTTTGGGAATGTAGTCGCGCAACGCCTTGATATGATCTACAAAGGCCTTGACTGTGTTTCCCAGCGCAGACTGCCGCAACGACTTTGATATCGCATCCCAAGTATGCAGCGCAGTACGTCGCAGTAGAAGCGGGGTGCGCGGGTTGCCATTCTCCACCACTAACATATTCAATATCCGCGTGTTGAGAGACATCGGAACGCGCGCGTCGGACCCTAAAATATTCAAGACCAAATAGATGACCCGTAGGGATTGCGCAACCGCCGTGGTCATGAGCTCGTCAGCTGCCTCTTCTGCGTCGACATCGTAACACAAGTACTCTGACTCGTGAAATCCATCCAGGAAAATGGGGATCAAAGTGTTATCGAAAAGGTTTTGCAGAACGCTATGCTCCGTCAGAGGGAACAAGCGGCAGCATATATCGATAAGTCGCTCGAAGCAATCTTCCATAGAGTCGTAGGAAAAAGAAGCCGCGGCCGCACGCTCCCTCGCTCCAAACGTGACGCAGGTAGGATACGAGCGAAGGACCTGGTTAAGAATAGCCGACATATGCCTAGCTATAGCGCACCCGAGCTGCTCGCTGACAAACTCGATCATCTTTGCGGAAGCCATCTTGACAGCCGGGCTCTTCGACTCGGACAAAAACCTGACGAGGGCCGTCAGCAAGCCCTCCAGCATGCTGAGCAGCTCGGTGCGAAGGTCGAGAAACTCGGCAGTTAAATCGCGCGAATCGCGCGGTGAGCTGCTTCTATGTACTGGCAAGTCTGGCTTTGCAAACGCGGCAACCTGCACCAGACGGATGATGCCATCGTTAGACATGGACATGTGTTCAAAATAAGCGTGAGCCGAGACCAGATTGAGCTCGGCAGCCCAAGTGAGAGCGTCTGTAGTAGCGCCTCCAACCTTGGCCTCCTTCTCAGCAACCTTAACAATCAGCTCCGACGAGCGCTGCAGGAGCTCCGCGGCCTGGCGATACCTACGGTTGCTCAAAAAGGCGAGGCCGAGCAAGCCGTCGACCTCTGCGCGATCGGCCATGGCGTCGTGGACGCTGAGCTTCGCGGACGAGTTGAGCAGGATTTTGATGCGGTTCGCGGCGGGGGTCTGTC
>NW_005178495.1:262814-311731 GCF_000350225.1 Chondrus crispus | reverse complement strand
CTTGAAGACATACTCCTCACAGGGGCCGGGAGCTGAACTTGAAACAAGCATTTGCTGGAAGTCATCCACGTGAAGACCATCTAGATTGACGGTATTTACATCCATGAGCTCACCACGGGCTTTTTGCCTCTTTGGAGATCTGGGCCCATCGTCTCTTTGAATCTGCGATAATTCGACCTCATCCCCGCTAGACTCTCCGGTCCTCTGCTCCTCCGATGCATTTCCGGGTGATTCTCTCTCATGGTTCTTTACAGGATACATGCTCTCTAGGACGCCTGGCTCTCTGGCCGTGGAGCGTGTAGCGACAGTATTCTCTTGGTAAATATGAGGAGGGGGGCGCGGTACAGCAAGGATGGTGGAGCGCGATTTTTTAGGGGGTTCGGGGGAGGCGGGATGGGGAATGCTGGAAATGTTTTTGGTTGTTGGTTTTTGACTATGGTCGTCTTTCCAAGTTGAATACAAGTTGCGCTCATGGGGAGAGCGTAAATGCGCAATGCACAATGCACACGTTGCTGCACGCTCCGTCCGAGCCTCTCCCCCGCTGCCCCTCAATCTCGACATCACTTGATGTCAAGACTGTCAACAGTCTCATCACCGAGACTCTCCACGCGTTCTCACTAAACTTGATAGGTACCTTATCATATACCTGGCATCCTTATTTTACAACAGCGCTGAGACCCGACTCCCCCCGGGTTGTCAGTTCACTTAAAAGGTACCGAAACATATACCCTTACCCGAAGGGTACCTTACGTCCTTAGTTTACATGTACATCAGCGCTGAGACCCGACTCTCCAGTGATGTCATGCACAGTCTCAGGATGAGACTGCGGACGAGGCGAGACTTTCCAGCACGAGCCCTCCCGGTAGCCTCCTGACAGAGGTGTAAGACGGTGAATTCAGCAGCGCTGTTGAGGAGCGGCACCACATCATAAACTTAACCCAATCGCACCGTCACGCCGAAGTGCTCTTCTCACGCCATCGGCATGCCTCCGTGCATCCAAGCGGGCCTTCCGGCTTTAGTGCACGTCTTTACAATGCCGCAAATCGCTATCCCACACGTGTGCCATATTGTTTCATATTTACGCCTGCTGCGCCTCCGCTATCGCCACGTCTGAAAACGATCCGCGTCCCTCCTATTGTACAACGCACGATTACATCCTGAAACGCCCCATGCACTACACCGCATTCTCTCATCCACATGTAAACCGCCATCCGTGTGTGCCCATCCCCGCCACCCGCCATGTGCTCAGGTGCACCAATTTTTGCTCCTCTTATACACTCGTTCTCCTCCCTCTCCTCCCATTCTGCTCCGTGCTTCTTCTCCGCTACCTCCCTCTCCACCCCGCCTACCCGCGCCACATGCCCCCATACCAACCCGCCGACCGAACCCCCGCCTCCCCCCCCCGCGTCGCAATGCCCGAGCCGCACTTCCTCGCCGCCTCGCGCCGCGCCTCTCGCCCAGTAATCGTGGTCAAGATCGGCACGTCCACGCTCATGCGGGACGCCAACCAGGCCGCCCAGACGGTGTCCTCCGCGGCGGGCCGCCACCTGCAGGCGGGGGAGGGCGAGCTCGCCATCTCCACCCTAGCCCTGCTGGTGGACACCCTGCTGGCCCTGCGCCGCGCGGGCTACTACGTAATCCTCGTCTCATCCGGCGCGGTCGGCGTGGGCTGCCGCCAGCTCAACGTCAAGAAGAGGCCCTCGCCGACATCCGGCTCGTCTGCGGAGGAGCGCGCTGCTATCCTCGCCACTATTCAGGCCTACGCCGCCGTTGGCCAGAGCGTGCTAATGAGGACCTATGATCATCTTATGGCCATGGCCCACCAGACCGTCGCCCAGGTCTTGCTGACCAGCGGAGACTTGGGGATGGAGTATCAGTATTATAATGCCCGCAACACACTCTTCGCCCTCATGGATATGGGAGTCATCCCTATTGTCAACGAGAACGACACCGTCGCCACGGAGGAGATCAAGTACGGTGACAACGACTGGCTCTCGGCCCTGGTCAGCACTGCGGTGGGCGCGGAGTGGCTCTTCCTGCTCACGGACGTAGACCAGCTGTACACGGCGAACCCGCGCGTGGACCCGTCGGCGACCCCGATCGACGTCGTGCCGAACATCGAGTCGCTGCAGGTCAACCTGTCCTCCAACGCCACGGGCACGCAGTGGGGCACGGGCGGCATGAAGACGAAGATCACGGCCGCGCGCCTGGCGACCGCGGCGGGCGTCCGCGTGTGCCTGCTCAACGGCGGGCACCCGGCGCGCCTGCTCGACTTTGTTCACGACCGCCCCGCCCGCCTCGGCACCGTCTTCGAGCCGCTCGCCACCCCGCTCGAGATGGAGCGCGCCAAGTGGATCTCCAACTGCCTCCCGCCGCGCGGCGAGATCGCCATCACCGCGGACGCCGCCGAGCAGCTGCGCGCGGGAGTCCCGCCGCGCACGCAGGGCGTCGTCGCGTGTGAGGGGACGTTCGAAGCAAATTCGGCCGTCAGGATTCGCGGGCCCGACGGGCTGGAAATGGCCCGTGGGATTTGCAATTTTGCGAGCGAGGACCTCGTCCAGTTCATGGGGATGGACGTGCAGGAAATTTTATTCAAGTCCGGTACGCCCATCGACGACAAGGTCATCTATCAGGACAACCTGGCCCTGCTTGTTGAAAACGGGGACGGCGTCCAACAGAGCAACGGCGTTCACGAGCAGTTGGCCCGGAGTCCTCCAAGTAGGCCCATGACTTTTCCAAAAGAGTCGAAACCATAAGCATGGATGTGTGGCAAACCATTAGAAAACGTCTCAAAGGCCAAACGGAATCGCGGCGCTTTTGTCAGCTCGAGAGACGCAAGCTGATTCTTTTTGGCTGATACGGCAGTAGGATAGCAGAGGCTGCAACTCTGCTTCCCTCCTTGCTGCTCCTCGCTGCCGTTCCCACTCAACCTCCTGTCCAACGCAGGATCACTCCCTATCCCCGGACGGCACGCAGGCAAGGAGTGCTCGAAAGACGGTCGAAAAACGCTGCACAGTAAAGCCATTTAGGAAGCACGCAGATCATCTCAGAAAATTACTAATCGCAGCAATTGTCTGCGAGAGGTCGCGGCTTACTTTTCTTCTTCCTTTCGAGTCGCCTTCTCCAAGTTGGTGGCCATCCGAATGCCCCTGTCGAAAAGCTTCTTGATATCCGGCACGTTGTAGTTCTGAGCAACGTAAATGCCAATGCCGATCCCAACGGCGAGCGAAAATGTGTTGCCAAACATGTCTTCCGAGTTGGAGGAGATGTGCAACGCAATTGAATGACAGTTGCTTCGCGACAAGGACTACACAAGCCACAAATCAGGTAGCCGCGTATCGCCTTTCAGACTTCCTTTGCAAGCAACTGGTTGTCCGAAGAGCGTGTCTTTGCCAGCTGTAGAGATGGTTTACGCGTTCGTTGGTCGCTACAACTCAGAGATGTGAGGGGCGATTCTGAAGGCTCTGGTGAACAGGTGAATCTGACCACAGTCTCGTGGATCTTTCAAAAAAATAGCATTTTGTCATTCTAACCAATCAAAACGCGCCGGAACAACACCTTTCGTGGGCATGTACTGTGCGCACTGCAATTTTAAGGACGCCCGTTAAACTTTCAGTTTAAACACAAGTGGGCTCCGTGCGCGCTTCGCGCGCCGAGCCAAGTCGGCGTGGAGGAGCAATGGTGGGGAAGGGTGGCAATAGAAAGACGTAAAGAAAATGGCGTTTACTTTTTTGATGACTTCTGAATGACCTCGGGGTACACTAAGTTTCGCGTTGTTGCATCAGACTCTTGAGTGAGGATAGTGACGTTGCTTGGGTGAGTAGTCCTCGATAATGCGACGTAGAGTTGACCGTGCGAGAAGCAGTGATCTCGTAAGTCGAGACCAATGCGGCCACCGAAGGATTGGCCTTGGGCTTTGTCCGTTGTAAGGGCGAAGCACGTGCGAATAGGGAACTGGGTTCGTGTAAAGCCAGAGATGGGAAAGTTGTCGTCGCCTGGTCCGCAGGGAATTCGAGGAAGGCAGAGCCTGTTTCCTTCGTGAGACCCGGCGGTAACGCGTAGAAAGAGAAGATTGTTGGTCATGTTCTCGATGCCATATCGCGCGCCGTTGACGTGACCGATAGCTGGATCGAGATTGGGCAGAAGCATGTCGATGAAGCCTTTCTTGAGCTTGAGCTTGTGGTCTGGTAGAGCAGACCCGGCCGTCAAGGTGTTGAGCATTTCCGTGGGATATATTAGCGCGTTCGTATTTTCGTTCTCGACCTTGTCTGCGTTTAAGTACGTTCGATACGGTGCCGGAATCATGTTGCCGATGACCTCGTTGACTTTTTCGAGCGGCCTGTTTTTTGTGGTGAGTATAACGCGCTTGGTAAGCCAGACAGGGTCGGGGTAATTGTCTCGAATCCCTTAGAAGACCTTGAAGCGTAAGTTGCGGATGGTGTGCTAGAATGCGACGGATTGTGGTAGTGAGATCCATTCTGGGCGCTGTTCGCCCAGAATATTGCCTTCCCGACGCCGAGGAGGAACTCTAGAACGTTGAGGGCCTCTACATCTGCTGCAGGGTCTGCTCGGAGGGCAGCAAGGCGCATGTTCTCGGTAAGGGGCAGGAATCGGCACTCTGGATACAGCGAGGAAGCCTTGACGCACGCGCTCACGATTTGACCCCTGGACCCGCCCGGAACGACGGGAAGGATTTGTCTAAAGTCCCCAGCGAGCACGAGAAACTTTCCTCCGAAGGGCCGATCGGTTTGCATCAAGTCGCAAATGGGGCGATCGACAGTCTCAATGCAGTGTCGATGGCACATGACGATTTCGTCCCATATAATGAGATCGAATTGTTGCAATGTACGGCCTGTGTCGGAGTTTGTGGAGAAGCTGCAAGTGCCTTCGGCAGATAGAGGAATGGGAATCTTGAACACGGAATGAGCGGTGCGTCCACGGTCGAGCAACACTGCAGCAACAGCAGACGTAGCGACAGCGATGACTTGCCTACGGCGCGAACGAAGGAAGTCTTGGATGGCGCTGAGCACGAATGTTTTGCCTGTTGCGCCAGGGGCATCAAGGAAGAGGAGACGTCCACTTTTTGTTCACATAGAAAGTCCGGCAACGGCGCTTGAGGATCCTTGAAGCAATGCAGAAACGGATACGCCTGGAAGTATGGAGCCTACGATTTCGTCAAAGACATGGTGCTGATTTGTGTTCAACAGCGGCAACAACGTATGTAGTCGCTCTTCCCACTGCTGCGCTTGTGCTTCGGGGGTCTGTATCTCGTGTTGCTGTTCCAAAGCGGGCAGGCTGTCATCGGGGAGTGCAAGTCCAAAGTTTGCGAGCGTCCAGTGGGAAAGTTCGGTCTGCAGGGCCTCCTGCACCTCTCGAAGCACGTAAGATGTGGCGTGGTGATCATCGCGAGGCTGCTGTCTTCGAATGGGTTGTTCGCGTGCGCGATTGCAAATATCGGTTAGAAACATGTCCAGGTGGCCGTTCCACAGCGAGAGACGATCCGAAGGCTGGCAGTGCGCAGATGCAGCGATGATCACCGTCTCATCATTACCTCAACGTAACAAAGTTTGGCCGTGCAAGACCTACTAGGGCTTGCAGGGCCAAACTTCGTTGCAATGGTACTCCGTGTGCACACAGGAAGGTCAAATCAGCCTATCTGAGGCAATAAAAAATATGCGCAAAATATTTTGGTCCGTGCCAGCAAAAACTGTGTCATAAATGTAGCAACACTTGCTGATTTCATGTCGCGATTTGGCACATTTTTTACCAATGACGCCATTGGCTAGAAAGCAGCATAGTTATGGCACAGCGGCTCTACCTGGCCCTTGGCGGTAGATGACTGATTGGCGCTGCACACGGAGTAGGTCTTGCAGGGCCAAACTTTGTTACATTGAGGTAATGATGAGACGGTGATAATCTCTGCATCTGCGCAGCCACCGACGACTATGTTTTGCAGCTCCAGGGCAATGACAATATGTCTCCATTCGCAGCTCCAATGCAGCACTAGACGTAATGCCGCGACCTACTCTCAGTCAATGAAATGTTAGTCCAGGCCTTTCTTGCAAAGGTGATGTCACCCCGTTGGTCCAGAAACGGTCCCATCCCGAAGGATGAAACCGATAGCGGTTCCAGCGGCGTTCACATCACATTTATTTGTAGCAACCAAAGAGTACTGTTACGGCTACATACACTACATCTACCCCGTCCAAATACCGAAATACTGCGGCAGTGGCTCATTGCGCTTTCGTTAAATACAATAATCAACGCCAAGAAACATAACAGGAGAGCTCAGTTACGGTCACAGTACGTGATGATGGTGGATTAGAATTCTGAGAGACCAAGGAGGGTGTACTGATGGCTTACCTGATCCTGAGTTAGACGACGGGCGGTTTGACCTGCAGTGAGACAAGGAACGCTGTGAGGATTGGTCAGAACAGCTCTTCGACACTTTCAATGTCATAGAGAATGTGCGAACTTACGTTAAAGCTTTGTAGCTAATCGCAAAACGGTATTGCCTAGCGAAAGCGCTCACTTACCGAACGTGTGCAGCGCACTCGTGTCTCCGCATGAGATTTCAACCGAACACGCAACTCGCAGAAAGAAAACTGTCAGAAAAGAGGATGCCCGGTGGGTCAGGACTGTGGCAGAAGTGGCGTCACTTACTGTGCATGAGATTTCAACCGAACACGCAACTCGCGGAAATGAAACTGTCAGAAAAGAGGATGCATGGTGGGTCGGGACTGCAGACGAGGGGCGTGCAGAGAGTTGGATCTGGTCCTGGAACTATATATGCAGTAGGCGGTAGTTTGATATATCAAACTACCGCCTTTTCTGAGTTCTAGCAGGGCATCTGAATGAAAAACAGTTACATTTTCATGGGCACGTGTCAATAGCAGAATTTAGGTTCTGAAATCTCAATTTGAAATTACCGAATAGGGTATAGCATGGTTGCCCTTAATGACAGCCATCCATTGAGCTTTTTTCGTGCGGTATCACATCAAAATGCGAGTAGGAGCATCTCATTCCTACCGTTTCTATTCATTGAACCAAGCTTTAATATTAACAGCACAACCGTATGCATCGCCAAATGTGACAAAAGACCTTCTTTCTGCTGTAGAGCAGTAAGCTTGCTGAAATCTTGTTGATGCCGAGGTCCATGCCAAACTTCACTGCAGCCCCACTTCCAGTTGCAAACCTGGTCGAAACCGTCGCAGATGGGGCGTCAAAGCAAGAGTCGTTTGGTTCATAAAAATGCGGACCTTATGCAAAGCGTTCCGAAGATGTTGCATCAAAAGAGACTACTTCGGATAGGCACGCACCGTCTTCTTCTGAACCTCAGCTTGAAAGACATCGAAAAAGAGCAATGCCATGTAGGCAACTGTTTACAAAGTCAGCTAAACGTCCACGGGATGGATTCAAGTTGCTAGACGGTCAATCAGAACCCTCTTCTTCCCTTTTGAAAGTCGGGCTTTTAAGCGACCTCCAAGAAAAACAAGGCGTGATGCATGACGGCGTGGCGGCACTTCCACTAAGTCCTCACTCCGAACGAAATGACACGCTCTGTTGTGAAGAAAGCGAAGGATTTTCTGGATTAGACATTGGATTGAGCGTTGAGCAGGACGTTGTCTACGAAGCTGAGGAGTTTGAAAAGCTGATAGACAGCATGTTCGACGGCGCTTTTGGTGGAATTCGATTGACCTGGACAAATATTGCATCACTGATAACAGCAACTGGGAGCACACGTCTCAGCGAGACTGCGTATCAGACACTTGCTAACTTTAGGAACTGGAGACCGAATGAAAGGCAGGTCACTCTCAAACTGCCAAGTACATCTACTCTGAAGAGACGTGTTCCTCCATTTGCGAAATCCAACTTCTTCTTTCCTTGTCGTGTAGAAATGAATACTGTGGATTTCTCGAAGTCTGGGTCGAAGGCTGGCGTCAGAAAGTATACCTCACAGGACAGCACTCCTACCATGATTGTAAGGCATAGCAACTGGCCGAAACGTGACTTTTCGACAGCAAGATTGCGGGAGATGGTGCAAGGAAGACGGCATGATATGGATCCGTCAAGCGAGGTACCAAGGTTCTTGGATATTGAGGACACTCCACTGATCAAAGATAGGGCTGGGATTCTATCTGTTTATCGGATTCCAACCGAAGGTGGTGTGACGGTGCAACTTCGAAAAGGGCTCCTTCTTAACATCACGTTCGAAACAAGTGACGCCGTGAAGGGCAGATTGATGCAAGCCCAGTTTGCACTAACGTCCTCAACAAACATGAGCTTTGATGCAGTTGTATCTTCCTTATTTGTTTACGATGATCCGAACTGGACAGAACCGCAGGAGCAGTCCAATTCAAAGCGTACCAAAAGGATGAAGATGAAGAGACCAGAATCTCGGACATTCTTTCGCAGTGACATGGTCGTTGAACTTGCACTCCCAGGACAGCCAGCCACCGAAGATTCGGAAGAACCAACGCAAACACCCTTCCTTGTGTATAGGATGTGGAGAACACAGGACTGTGATGACGACTACGCCACCAGCTTGGTTGTATCTTCTGAAAGAAATGTTTCGAATCTCACTGGCATGAATAGGGGGGTTTACAACCAGATGTTTGACAAAATCGTAGTGAAACGAGTATCTGCGGATGATAATCCGATGGACGAGGGTCATCGCGTCGATGCAAAGAACAGTGGACGTCTGGAAGATGGAAGAAAGTACGTTGTGTACAGAATGTTTCTGAACTTTGATGGATTTACGCTGTACATTGGAAAGAAGGGAAGCATGGGTGGTGTATACATGCTGCCCATAGGTATGGCTCCGGAGAACCGCAACGGAGCCGGATCCATGAGACCCATCGGGCTAACTCCTCCAGGAGTATCTACAAACGGGGTACTGGCGGCAGTTATTGATGATATCATTGAGGGGACAGAAAAAGGATTTGAGATGACTACCGCAGAAGGAGAGAAGATTGTTCTTTTTCTCGATGTCGTCGGGTACGTCGGAGACTGTCCTGCAGTCTCCCCCACTTTGGACCTACTAGGGCACTGCTCCAATGTTCCATATCACTTATGCAGCTATGGAAGGTACGACAAGTCTGGATTTCAAGGAAGCAAGTATTGTTACACAACTCGCATCCATTCCGACCATCCATCTTTCGCGAGAGATGAGAACCGGGCTATTGCATTGAGGAGATCCAATTTATCCAGGGAAGAGTTGAAAGCCCTCGGAATGGATGACGCAGATACGTTTGGGACAAGTTTGCAGGCACTTCATCAACTCTCTGCAAAACTGCAACACGTTCGCGCTCGTGTACCTCGTGTACTTGGCAGTAGGAAACCGGTTGTTCCTTCTGTTTTCGATTCGTATCACTCATGCGTTGTGGCTCCCGATCATCTTTTCCTCGGGATTGGTCGCGACATCATGAATCTCTGTATAACATTGCTACCAAAAGATGTACGCAGAGATGTCGAGGCGATTGCCAAGGTGGCTTTGAAGGATGGACATCTCATATATCAGGAGAGCCTAATCAACCATGACAAGCATGTGCTACATTCAATGACGATATCTTCTATGTACTGCCTGCTCTTGGTAGCACCACGGGCGATGAAGTGTACTTGGTACGTGCAAGAAATCACTGGTGAGGGAGTAAGCGGGAACTATGCTACTATCGATGAAGCTCTCGACCTCCTCGACCTGCTTTCCTCTCTCGTGAGCAGGACGCAGTACTTTCCGGAATCAAAAATAGATGGTAAGAGGTCATTAGACACACACAATGAAGAAGGAGGAACCAAAAGACTCCTGGATATTCAGAATATGGCACTATGTTACCTATCTCGAGTAGATAAACTGTGTCGCACAAACAGCCTTGCTCCCACTCATTTGGACAAACCAAACCTTCACAGACTGTTGGAGTTCTTCACACATACATTGCCACTGTTCGGTAGCGTAGGACATGTACAAGAATTGTTGTTTGAAAGCGCTCATCAGCCATTGAAGGGGGGGTGGCTCAATCCAATATGAGAACCTCACAATTACAGGCTATCGAACATGGTCTTGCCAACGACTGGAAGACTCGTCGGGCAATTGAAACTGAAGGCATTGACACCAGTGAGACCGAATGGAGCTTTGAGTCAGCAAAGCCGGTTTTGAATCTCTTGGGCTACGACAGTTCTGGGCTGCAGGATGCCGGAGGATTACTACAAAAGCTTCAGGACTGCTTCCCAACTCCTGTTCTGCAGAACATGCGATTCCATCGGAAAGGACTTTTATCATCGTCTCTCAGTAGGAAGGACTGGCGCGTAGACAAGTCAAGAATTATGAACCTACGAAACACTGCAGACGGAGGTCAATATTCAGAAATGTTCCAATCAACTGACTTTGCATATCTGTTGAAAGCAAGGGAGCTTTTAAAGCATTTATGGAAACACGAGATATGTCTTATTGGCCGGGCGGAGCATGGAAATTCCGTAACTGTACATACATATGGAACTGCGAAGTGGTGCAAAGTAACAGACAGGCAAAAGAGGGACCAGACATCCGTTCTGGACACTATATCCTATGGGAGCGTGATTCAAGCCTGCAGACTTGTGTAGTTTCGACCGCGGATCCTGATTTCACATTCACTCTTCATGAGAACAAAGATTGTGAGCATGATGAAGACAGAAGGTTCTGGATGGTGCTAGCCGTATTTCGAGTCAAGATTTTCGACGCTCGTGGGAAAGAAAGTCAGGAAACAATACGATATTGCGCAGTGAAGGAGTGCGAAGCGGAAGAAGATGGATACCGCAAGTTAATACAACAACGAAACGAGAGAAGAGCGCTGGTTGAGCTTGGAAGCTACGTTCGAAAGGCAATAGTTATGCACTACTGGGAACAGGAGAGCGAAGAAAGCGACGATCATATGTGTCTCATATCCACATCAAACTCAGCAGTACAACCCAGGAGTCTCCCAGAGGGTGGAATTTTTCAGGTGTGGGGGCGAAAGGAAGGGTATCCGCCACGTCGGGCATAAGTATATGTGCGGAACAAGAACTCTGGTCTTTATTCAACAGTTTTTAGTACTACCACACAACTCGGCATACTTCTATACGCTGACTAGAAGTTCTGCGCCGGCCTCTATATCCGTGGTTGCGACATATAAAACTGTTTCATGGCGGCAAACAAAATTCAGGTTAGCTACCTTTGTGGGCTTGTAGCAAAGGGACAAATTCGGTGTCCCCTCCTTCCGAAGTCCGTGTCCCTCCACCTCTCTAGCCCCTGTAGCCAGTCTGATCCTTCTTGCGACGCCGAACTGTGCAGGAAAGATGTAAACCTCTTTCACGCCCCGAAAACTCTTGCTCAATTCAATCGGATATGAACAGTTGCGGAACATTTCAGGTTACAAATATGTCTGCGAGTTTCTCAGACGGCACGTCCGGTACGATAACAACTTCTTGAAGAGGTATTTGGTCAGATTCAGCTCCTCCAACTCCTCCCAACCCGGCCCGCTTCGCGTAGCGACGTCCACTGGCTCAGCGTCCTTGTCTCTCCGCGAGACGGACGAAGTGATCCCGCCCCGTCTGGAGGAAATTTTCCTGCTTCGCGAAATTCCGTTTCCTTCCTCTGAACGATAGTCGGAATCGCCTGAATGGTTCGACGAACCGTCGCCACCATCTTCGGATGGACCTTTTGACTTTGACATTGAGTCTTGGTCCTCCGGCTCATCACTACAGTGACTCTTGCTCCCTCGCCGCGGGTTCTTCTTCGAACTCTTCGACTTGGAACTCCGCCATACAGCAGCCTTGTCCTTCTTCGATCGACGGTCGCCTTCTCGACCCATAGGGAGCGGCTCTTGGCCGGAAGCCTGCTCAAGGTCCTGGAGACGATGAGCGGCGCGGTCAAACCTGTCGTCGATACTGCTTCTAAATTTACCTAAGGACTCCAACGCTTGATTCGCGTCGCGCCTTGCGTCCTTGACTGAAATTTTCAACGAAGCTAGGACCTCCGGCTCCAGACCGTCGGTCGCATCACCTCGCTCCTTCTCGACGAGATCCACTTGAGCCGATAGCTCTCCTAACACGGTGTGGAACTCGGATGCTTGCAACTCTAGTTGCTTCCGGACGAGGGCTAATTCAGCCTCGAGATTTTTCGTCATCTCTTGGCGAATTTCCTTGCCCATTTTCTCGAACCTGTAGGATAGGAAATCCTTGTCGGCTTCAATCCCCGTCGGGGATTCCTGACCTTCGGGATCCGTGGCCGTATTGGCCTGGCTTCCGGTGCGAGGACCTCGCGGGATCCCCGACGCCCTTGCAGATCCGATTCTGCTCGCCCCGGGACCGACGTCCCCGGGGGTGATTGGAGACATAGTCCGTTACCAATAAACGAACCTAACGTAACAAAAAATAGAGAAAACAACTACGACGATTCCTAGATTAATTTTTGTCTCCGAGACCACTTCTGTAGTCTGTCTCCAGATCGAGACTGTCGTCGACAAAAATTCTAGGTCAGGTCTCCTGTACACCACAACTTCTAGGTCGGGAGACCACTTATGTAGAGCAATGCGCCTGTCAGGCAGAGACCGCGGTCCGATGGTCCGGAAAAAGCAACCACAACAACAAAAAGAACAACTGCCGATGGCGCAGTGCTACGGAGTGCCCGACCCTCCCTTCTCGGTTTAAACGAGCTTGCGACTCGTAGTAGCTCAGATCCCTGATAGGGGGCACAGAGAAACAGCCCGGCCCGGGATCGATGTGGTAGAGACTTGCGAAGAGAATCGCTCGACGAGTGTGGGGAGGGGCGTGTACGTAGGGTACCCCGGTTCCGCTGGGTTGTAAGGCCAATGCTCTTTGAGAGTCTTCGACACCTTGTAACACGGCATGGCTTTCGACGGGGGCGTCGCAACACAACCTGACGGGATGAAATGAAAGTAGCAGCGCTACACCAATGTGCCGCCCGATGGCTCGAAACACCTTCAACGGTTCGGTCGCAACCGAGGCCGATGGAACCAACTCTGGCTTGTACCCACGACAAAGCCCTTCGAGGGAGACGTCGTTGCAACAGTCTTCGTCGGAAATAGGTCACAGTAGCAGCGCTACGTCAACGTGTCGCCCGATGGCCAAGACACCCACACCGGTTCGGTCGCAACCAATACCGATGGTACCAACACAAGATAAGGGAAATAGGTAGAATTAGAGATAGAAAAGGATAGGGAATAAAAGAAAAGGAAAGGGAACCCCCGAGCGCAAAGGATAAAGTAATCTGTAGTTGAAGGGAATGTCTTGTAAAAGACGGACTTCGACCAAGGCGACATCAGACTCTGGCAACCCGGGTTACCTTTACTGACTTGGTGGTCAGTGGGCTAAGGTTTATATCGCCCCCGGAGCCACTACAGTAGCTCGCGGCGCTAGATCCTAGATGTATTCTAAAGTTAGCCAAATTAATGCTAACTAATTAACTAAAAAAATAATTAAAAATTAAAACTGTGCAATTATTCACTCGTGTGTCCCCCATTCCGGACTAATTTTCATACCTAATTAATTTCCTTTCGTTTCACCCCCCTGTAGACCTCCATATTGAACTACAGGCCTCTCGGGGCGACCTTGCCCGGACGGTCCGGGCGACTCGCCCGTCGAAGACTCCCGTCTCACCTCGGAGGTGAGACGGGAGTCTTCGACGAGCACTAACCGCGAGTGTAATTCGTCGATCAGTGCTCGGAGGTTCTCTAAGGACTGCGTCACTCTATCGAACCTCCCTTCAAGCAGGGAGCCGAGTTCGGCCATACATCGAGTGTATACATGGTCCGATACATCTATCCGGAGGGAAGTACGGACTTCCTCGATGTATTCGGATATGCGGTCTAACATCGCCGCCGCCCTTTCCTCGGAGGATCCGAGCGACGGTTCGAGGTCACGAGGACCTGCGTCGCCGTCGCACGACGGGGCGGATGGGGACTGCACAGCGGCCTGGCTCGGATCCGCGACTTCGGAGCGGATCGAGGGCTCAAACTCTTGGCTCATCTCGACGCGATCGGTTCGCTGAGGGAAGCGGAAGTCTTCTCGGAGATCGAACTCCAGGGTCTTCTAGGTCGGGAGACCACTGTAACATAAACACCCCCAGCGATAGGGGTGTATGCACAGTTCGACCGAGACCATTGTGTGGTACAATGGATATGGCATCGTGTCGGGGTGTCACAGGTGTGCAGGCGGCAGTCGTGGATCTGATTCTGGATCCAATCGTTTTGCTGATCCAATCTTAGAGTGGATGCTGTAAGCCCTCCTGACATTAGTCATACTGTAATTATAGTACAGTGTCACCGGCGGTACTTTACACAACCAGCCGGTGCCAGCTTCCCCCTCGTAAAGTAAGCATTACCCGGCACCCTTGGACCTCTGGAGCTACCATGACTAGCCTCTGGTACGCCTCCTCGCCAGGTTGTCCTCCTTAGTTTGCTTCCGCCCGATCTTGGGTGTATGTTACCGACCTCGTTCGCGTTTCCTAATTCCTTTATTGTTTCTATCGGTTCGCTATCTCTACGGCTATTCCTATTCTATTTCTCTTTCTATCTCTACCTCCTCTACCACAGCGCCCCCGGTCTACGCTGTTGCCGTTCACACTGCGTTGTCCCTCGACGGGACTGGTCTCCCAGGAGAGACTCGGGTCGACGAGCCCGGGTCTGTACCCCGATCTATACCGGAAGATTGGCGGTACCACAACTTGTCGATCGGGAAGACGGGGGTGAAGCGGGACACAAGCTAACGGCACCGGGCAGCGGGCCCGGGTAGCGTGGTAGAGCGGGACGGGGAGGACGCGGGTACGCGCGAGCGGTTCGACGCCTCGAAGCCATGGCGCGGTACTGGGTAACGATCCAGTACCGACGGGCGGAGACGGAGCCGGCTCGTGGGCGTGCCGCGTGCGTTCTCAACACGCGCTCGGTGCCGCTCTAAGGGAATTAGCGAGCGTTACCTTGGAATAAGCGGGAAGTCAGACCTTGACGGTCGGTGGGAGACAAGTCCGTGCTTGTCCTCCTCCACCGCCGCCCGTCCGCTCCATATTTAATATACAAAACCATCTATAACACTACAGTACCGAAGTACTGTAGTGGACTACTGTAGCACAGATCGGACCGTACTGTAATACTGTCAGCCATCCAGGCTGACAGTACACGTGTGTGCGCGCGTTTCCGTCCCGGGCGGTACACGTGTACACGCGCTCGCCCTGTACCCGAGGGGTACACGTGGCCACGCGCGGTAGTACTGCAGAGCGTCGGGCTCTACAGTATTGGATCCCGTTGTTGATCTAATCTAACCAAAAAGCCCCAGGGGGGGTTATACTACAGTTGTGTTAAAGTTCCTATTCTTACTGTGAGGCCGCACAAACTTTTGCGCTGCCGTAGGACCTGGACGATCGTTGCCGTCAATGTCGGCGATAATCCCTTCTCAGAAGCAACCGAATGCATGTCCGACACGACCTGTGCCAGTTGGGAATCCTCTAAGGGTAGCATGTACGTCACATGGACGACCATAGCGCAGGAAAGACTGAACAGGACAGCACGATTGTTTCGTGCATGCGACTAAGATATGATGCTAGATACTTGGACTTAGATAACCCGGCACATCCAGAAATATTTTCCAATCCTAGGCCGTCAAGCATTTATTTACATAGAGCATACAATGCTTGTTTCTCGGCATGAAAAGCCAGGAAATGGTATTAACCACTCGTATAGACATGGTTCAATTCCCGAAGATGTTGAGGGTGATGGCTCCTCACCACGCAAAGGGGGATTGTTCCCGGACTTTCGCCACGATTCCAGCCACAACTCCACAAACATTTTTTACGATGGTTGGTTGCCCCCGAGTACGACTTAACCTGGGGATTTCACACGCCCAGGTTTCAGTTTACCCTCTATTAACCTAACAAAACGCCGTGCGGTGAGGACGTTCGCTGCGCTGTCTCGGCATATTTCGACGTACACAACATGCTGGTCGAAGTCCCCAGACATTGACTGACCACCATGAGGTTTAAAAGCGGATAGAAGAAGAGTTCTGAAGTTGATTGGCTTCTCCCTCACTTCATGCTGCAAACCACTGCGTATCCCAACGATGTAATCCATCAGGTATAAGGACGAGCCTCCGAGAAGAGCCTGTCTGTAAAAAGAGGCCAGGTCAGATACGACATCGTTGAACTGAGAAATCAATCTTTCATGAGCAACTGAATCAAATTTATCAATAAATATCCCTCTGTTCTCAAGAACTACCACTGGCTTCCAGGTATCATTCGCTGTACACCTTACTTTCTTACGATGCAGTTCGCTCTGAGCATCTGACTCTGCACGTCTCTTTCTTGTTTGCCCCTGTAACAAACAACCGTTCACCTTTGGCATCGCCTTGCCGTCCACTTTAACAGCATGAAGCGGTTTGATGTCCCAGTTATCGAATTGTAGAACGGGGATTGCTGCCTTACTCCCAATCCCATGGCCATTGACGCTGTCTGTCTGGAATAAGTCGCTGCCCATATTTCTCGGTCATGTTGTAGGAAAGGAAGATAGCCATCGAATGCAAGACGCTAACAAATGATGGAGTGACCTCGCAAATACTTCTGACAGATACTAACACAGTCAAGGGCCCCGACACACCACTGGACCGGGAGAATATCAGTTGTTCTATAACCTTCATCGCCCTAGGTGCTATTAAAAGATCAACTATCGGATAGTCTGAACCATTGTTAAGTAGATCTTCAATAGAGGTCTCCGGAAGATAGCCTCTCGAGTTGGATACACGGAATATATCTGTCACTGCATGAAAAGATTCCTTTGCAGCTAAACGCCACGTCGAAAGCCGTCTGTCAGAAGCTAACATCAATACAATGCCGGTCCAAAGAGCATGAGGTATCGATAATATCTCTTCGGTTAGAGACCAATTTCCGTTCCAAATTCTTATCCCTGCTTGCTCTGAAGTGCTCAGAAACGCTGTCTAGATAATGTGGCAGATCGATGGGAGTACATCGCGAGACTTCTGCAGCTGAGGAGGCGTTCGACCGAGACATAAATGACACTAGGTTGTGGAGCTGTTCAACCGACACGTAAGAATGTCTGCGATATCCCAGCTTCTTAAGAATGATACCTTTCCCAGCTAACTCCGATTGTAGCCGTTTCACCAGAGTCTATTATTAATTAATTAATATTGTAAATTACTTTTGCGCCGGACTCGTTTTGGAACTCACAGAGTGCTTGACAACTCCTGAACACTTCACCGGACGGAACGAACCTGACCAAAAGAGCTCCCTTCTTTAGATATTGAGCACGGCGCACGAAGGCGCTCAGCCACAACGACAAACTGACTGTTGCAATGTTCGCCAAACACGCTGTACTGATCAGCTGTCTCTCTGCTCTCGAGGGCAAATATTACACAGCTTGCTACCCTACGATCGATCAGGGTTTTTATGCTTTGAATCAAAGTGGCTGTTGGAGACGCTGAGCTCTCTTCTGTAGTGATGTGGAGACAGCTTCTACAGCATCGCTTACCGATTACTACAGGTGCGTTCAAGGCACCATCGGAATTCGACACAAAGTTTTCTTCAAAAGACACGTGGTCTTCAAATGCATCTATGTCACCGAGATCTATAGTCGGTACCATCCATAGTCGATGCTCTCACAATGTGTCAAACGGAACATAGGAGCAGTCAAGACCTGAAAAATGCATTGAGCAAAACCTGGCATACCATTTTAAATCTTCTTTGCGTAGGACGGTGCCAGTCTGCTGTGATTGAGGTGCATATAGCACAAAAACCATCTGGATGGGTCATTCATGAGAATCTTTACAGCAGTTTCTGTACTCCGAGACAGACGACAGATCTCCCTTACAAACGAATCTTTAACTGCATTACCATTCTCTTGAAGATTGTACAAAGTCCAATCGGAAGTCGGGTTTCTGACGGAAAAGTTCGTTCCGTTCATCTCGACGGCATTTATATCGGTACAGATGCAACATAGCCTGACCCCATCTTTTTTCGGTTTCGGTCTGCATCTGGTTTTCTAGGCATGGAGAGCTTGTCTGGGCGCGAATGTATATTTTCGCGGATTGCAAATTACTTTCCACCCGCAGGTCTTGTCACGACAGGCAGTACACAGATAAACGTTGCATGAGGGAGGGTCTCTTAACTTCAAGAAAGGGGTTTCAATCTCCCCAGTGTCAACAGAGGCTCGTGCTGTGATTTACTGTGGAGTGAAGATCACAGGAATACTTGGTTTCATTGCGTCTGAGGTTCCACATGCAAAGAACGGCGGAGGAGCAATCTACAGTCTATGGAGGGGATCTGCTTCGACCTTGCGCGCAATCTCCATATTTCTGTCGTAACCAGAAATAATGTAACGAGGACACCTGGAAACGCATTCAAATCGCTGTAGGCGGGTGGGCAATGTGTCGCCAATACGATCGACGAGAACGAGGAAGATGATGTTGGTAGTGTGATAGACTCGGAGAATCCGACACTGAGAGCATCTCTACCGGTACGTGATCAAATTATCAAATAGCAACACTTGGCAAGCTTTTTCTAGCATTTGGTTGGCTCCCTAAAATTTGGTTGTTTCCGTATTTGGTTATTTGATGGTTCGAAAAGGGCATTCCCACCGTTGAGAACCAAATACAGTACAGTCCCCTCGTACTCACTCTCACACCGTCGTACGCACTGCCACACCGTCGTACCCATCCTCATACTACCCTCGTACCCATCTTCACACCCTCCCTCGTACCGTACCTTACTCACTCTCACACCGTCGTACCCATCCTCATTCCGTCGTACCCATCATCATACCCTCCCTCGCACCGTACCCTCAGTACCAGTCAGGCGCTCACTTAACCTTCCCTTACCGGCCTCGAGAATGTAAATGTCATTCACATGGCGGGAACACGCATTTGAAAACTACGACATTGAAACTATAAATCAGCTTCTCTCTGAAAGCAGCAGTGACGAAGACAAGACAACGAATACCGCCGGCGGCTCTCGACCTGGAAAAGCCCCTAAAATAGACCCAGGTCTACACAGTGGCGCCGAAAGGCTCCACCGAGACTACTTTACCGAAAATCGTGTGTACAATGACGACCTTTTTCAAAGACGGTTCCGAATAACTCGACAAAGATTCGAAAATATCATGCACACCCTTGCAAGGCATGATAGATATTTTGTTCAACGGAAGGACTGCACCGGAATGTTGGGTTTATGAAGCTATCAAAAACGCACAGCAGCCCTTCGCATGCTTGCGTACGGATCCGCCGCAGACTCTTTGGACAGGTATGCCCGTATGAGTGGGTCTACAGTCTCGAAAACGTTACAACATTTCACCAGAGGCATAATTGTTGTGCACAGTCCTACATATATGAGACAACCCACTACTGATGATACGGTGCGGATCAATGCGCTTTCAGAAAAACGTGGGTTCCCTGGGATGCTTGGAAGCATCGACTGCTGCAAATGGGCGTGGAAGAATTGCCCCACCGCATGGCACGGCCAATATCAAGGAAAAGAGGTAGTTGCCTCTGCCACTCTAAAGGCAATTGCTGATCAGTCTCTCTGGATTTGGCATGCCTTTTTCTAGATGCCTGGCTGTAATAACGACAAAAACGTACCTGAGGCATCCTCTTTGTTTAATATCATCGCGAATGGAAACTATCCCCCTCCTGTCGAGTACAGTATAATGGGCGTCAAAGGAAATGTCCCTTACTGGTTGCGGATGGGATCTATCCTTAGTGGCCGGTCTTTGTACACACTGTAGCTGAACCACTAACAGAGAGAGAATGTGTATGACGAGACACCATGAAGCTGCTCGTAAGAATGTGGAGCGAGCCTTTGGTGTTTTGCAGTCGAAATGTAATATTATTTCTCGTCCTGGACGGTTTGGAGTACGTCATTTATGCATGACGTAATGATTTGTTGCATCATACTCCATAACATGTCCGTTGAGGACAGACAGGACGACAATGACCCCCATTTACACGAACAATCATTCTCTAGAGTTGTAATAGGGAAAGATGCTACCCCTTTATTGGGTGAGCAAGGAAACACGGTAGGACCTGGGACTGCCCCGGTTGGAAGCCATTCAGCTCTTTGCGCCACATCGGCAAAAATGAAAGACCACCCAGGATACGTGAGGACTAGGGCGTTGGCAATGGACCATCTGTGGCAGCGAGAGGGTTGCCTATAAATATTTTCAGCCTCCGGCGAAGAAGATTGGGTTCTAAGTATCAAGTGGTGCTGTGAATCCACGACGTATCCGAGTCATTCTGTCGGAATTTCAGTACCCCACCCTTGTAAAAGTTCTTTATTTGACATACCTAGGTAAAGATACGCCGTCACCGGCGATACCCTCACAACACCTTCTGGCTCCAGCCTACACCTTACGTCGTTGCGCCCGTGCCCAAACAGAGTACAGTGCTCGTATCTCACGCTGTAGTACAGAATTGCCTTGTGACGTTAGAAAACAAGATCTCGATGAGTCATTGGAGCAGCACCCGGAACACAGCACGACATTTTCGACATCAGTCGCCGTAGACGTCTTTTTTCTACACACCTCCAACACCATATCGCTAGTCTCTCATGAGCACAGCGTTCTGGAAGGAGTCCTCCACCCTTTCCTCCCCCGATTCACTCCACTTCTGGAGAAGTGTTAACAATTGATAGCAATAATGTACAGTCTCATATCAACTATCATCTACAATACCACAAATTTGATAGCACAGCCCTCAAACAGAAGGGAACCATACCTTTCAACTGTCCTATAAGGACCCAGGCGCCATCGCGCGGGTGAATAAAGGGAAGGTCACAGACCAGTACGTGCGCGGCACCGGGCTCAGCGTAGAAGACGCGGCGATGGCAGGGGTTCGCGACGTGCTTAATTCGGACAAGGCTACGTTCACGGCGGGCGGTCGCGAGGATGTCGATGTACGCATGCTCGGGACGCCCGCTTGCGGCGGCGCTTTCAACTTGAGTCGCAAGGGGAAGTTTGGCATCCATATTCTGAAAGGCATGCTTGACTGAAGCCGTTCCGCGGCGACCGATGAGCTTGTCGCTTTCAGTCAGGAATACATTCACAGGTATGGGGCAGGTCAGCGAATAAAAAATGTAGTGCAATGTGCCTGGCAGGTTGCGAACACAGTCCGACGGTCAAACAAAAGAAGAAAAACAACAACAGCAACAACCACTGCCGATGGCACGCGCTACAGAGCGTTCGAGACTCCCTTTCCCCTTGTGTGGGCTTGCGGCCCACGGTAGCTCAAATCCGACGGGGGGGTAAGAAAAGATGCCCGGCCCGGGAGGATAATGGTGGTAGAGACTTGTGAAGACTTGAGCGTTCGACGAGTGCGGGTTGGGCTTGTCTACGACGATGTAACCGCGGTTCGCTGGGTTGTAAGGCCAATGCTCGACGAGCGTCTTCAGCACCTTGTGTATAATTCAAGGTCTTCGACGGGGGCTTGTTCAGCACTACCCGACGGGATCGTAACCGTGTAGCAACGCTAGTACCGACCTGTTGCCCGATGGCTAAAAACACCCTCACCACCGCGATCGCAATCGCGGTAGGTGGTACCAACTCTGTCTTGTACAGCAAGACCTTCGACGGAGGCGTCGTTGCAACAGCCTTCCGACGGAACTTGAAACAGTAGCAGCGCTACACAACGTGTTGCCCGATGGCTAAAACACCTACACCGGATCGGTCGCAACCAACTCCAGTGGAACCCACACAATTAAAGGAAAAATAGAGATAGAGGTAGAAAAGAATAGGGAAATAAAGGAAAAAGAAAAGGGAACCCCCGAGCGCAAAGGATAACGTAATCTGTGGCAAAAGGGAGCGTCTTGGGAAAGACGGACTTCGACCAAGGCGATATTCAACTCTGGCAACTCGGGTTACCTTTACTGACTTGGTGGTCAGAGGGCTAAGGTATATATCGCCCCGCCGGAGCCAGTACAGTAGCTCGCAGCGCTAGATCCTAGATCTAATCTAGTGTCAGCAAAATTAATGCCAACTAATTAACTAAATAAAATAAAATAATAAAAAATTAAAACTGTGCAATTATTCACACGTGTGTCCCCCAACCCGGACTACTTTTCACATTCAAATATTTTCCTTTCTTTTCACCCCCCTTTCCAGGTGCGTACTGCACTACATATCCCCCTTCTGAGTGTCCTTGCACATCGGCTACACTCCTTGATCTCCAACTCCTTCTTCTCTTCTCGACCCCCTACTTTTCCATTCCTGACCGACGGTCTCCGCATGAGCAAGGACAAGACGAATCCCACGTGTCCTCCACCTCCTGAGCTCGCGGGCGAAAATACTGCCCGTCGACGCACCGGTGTCGGCTTTGCGAACAAGTCTCGCGCTTCCGTCGACCTCCCTCCTATACCCCGACGTCCCCCTGATTCGGACGTCTCCGACCCGGCCTTCCATCCAGGTTATCATCCCTCTTGGGTAGCCCGCCACTATCCCTCGCTCGAAGAGCTACTGGACAAAATCATGCACGAACATTCTTCCTTATTTGCCTCGGCCCAGTGGTTCTCGTCCGTGGGTATTCGCGACGTTTCCAAAATCGAACACCAATTCGCCGACGACGCGGGCATGCTTCCCGGTAATCTCCCGGTGCTTGCCATCCGTTCCTTTGACTGGCGGACCCGTATAGCAGTTCCGACTTCCATCCTACGTCATCCTCCCCCATGGGGCCGTCCCACTCTCTCCCTGCGATTTATGAAGGCCGTATTCGCTCGGCTTGCCATCCCCATTTCCGACACCCTCATACCCTCGTCATACGGTTGCGACACTTGGCGTTGTCGTACAGAGGGAGAACGCCTCTATTTGGACAATCTCATTGATATCACCTTTGGTGACCCTGCCGCCGAGGCGGATCGCCCGTGGCGAAACCGACATACTGTCACATCCGATGCCATCTTCCGGACCGAACCCATTATCCCTTCGAATTTCCGTCATTTAAAACGCGGTGGTATTTTCTTCTTTCAGAACACAGTGCGTTTTGAACGGCGTATTCGGTCTGATACGGGGTACTTCATCGGCTACCAAATGGTAGAGGCGCGCGAGATTTCCCGTCAGCATTATGCAAGTCGTTACCAGCGCATCCCCTCATGGTGGAGCCAGTACGAGGTGAGTCAAGGCATTTGGGCTGAAATGGGACCCACACTCACGTACTATGGCAGCTACCTGCGGGATCCGCAACACGGGTGATGGGTGGTCTTCCTCACAGAGTGGTGCATCAAAGTAGCTGCGACCCTCTTGTGGGAGACCTACGATTTCTGGCGACTGTGGCACCTCCCCGCGAAGCTGATAGCACAAATGCGTCTATTGGACTTCTCTGTCCCTTTGGGTGGCTCTGATTTCAATCGCAAAATACGCTCCCTCCTTGATACGATCGAGGGCGTGGATTGGGACTGTGTCCCTCCGCAAAACTCCTCTCGATCCTTCAATCGCCAACGTCCCTCTTTCTCCCCTGGTCGAAACCACCCAGCCGCGGGCGACTTGTGTGGTTCAACCCCTGGTCATCGACCCTCTGCTCGGCGTGGGAAGCTCAAACGAGCCGTCAATTCGGAAACCAAACACCGGTTCCCGACGTTACCCCCATCGTCACATCTGACCCCCGGGAGCTTCACGTATGCTCCCTTCCTTCCTCTCCAATCCCTCCTCGATCGGCTGTCCCTGCTTCCCCGCGCGCAGCCCTAGCCTCTCCATCCTCTTCAAAGGCGCCCTCAGCTGTCAAAATTCCCTCGGCAGGCCACACCGAAACATTATCGGTAAGGGAAGTGATATCTCCCCCCCCCCCCCCCATCTCCAACAATTTCCAAAAATACCCACGACGTCACGAGCGTATACTGTGCCTTGCTCCGTGCTCACGGTGTTGAGGGAGAGGCTCTGCAAGGAGCCTCGATTGACGACCTGCAAGTTTTAGCTCGCCTCGTGTCATCACTTCCAAAGGGCAAATCCTTTGGCAACCCTCCTGTCTGAGCTGACGGGAGCGACACTTCCCTCGTGCTAGCATGTCGCATCTCTATCCTGCCTGCGTGACGCTGAATTTGCGACCTCGTCATGTCGCCTTTGATCCGTAACTTGAATTTTCCTGCGTGCTCCTTCCTCCCTTCGTTTCCTCCTTTTTTCTCATTGATGCCCACCCCGTCATAATCACAGTGGCACCCTTATACCTCCTTCCTCCTTCTCTTCACCTCGTTACTTCCTCCTCCTTTTTCTCTTTTCTTTTCTTGTTCCCTGCGTACCGTCACTGCCGTCGTACCCCTCTTTTCACCAACTTCCTCGTCTTTTGCATTTTAAATTTTCCCTTTCCTGATTCCCCTATATTTCCTTCTCTTCAATCCCTCCGCTTCATCCTTGACAATTTTCCCTCCTCTTTTCATGCGCTCTTTTTACCTCTTCAGATTCCTCGCTTACCTCCTCTTTTCCCTGTTCGGGCGTACTGTCGGCGACGGCTGTCCTCAATCTCCATCGAGCGGGTAGGAAATACCTGAGAAGTTGTGAAATGAGATGTGCTGGTTGACGTGCCGACCCGAAAAAAATCTCAACCCGCAGTCCCTCCTCTTTATATTTTTCCTGCGTCTCCGCAAGGTACACGCCCTTGAGAGTACGCATTTATCTTCGTCGCTGGAGTCTGTGGCTCCTGTTGCCTCTAATAAGGCTCCCCTCTTTCATTCCCGTCAGGCGGTTCCCTTACTCGCCCAGTTATCTCGTCGAGGAATATATTAATTCGTGATTAGGGGTTCCCTCTGTCCAATGAACCCGCCTTGTTCAGTATCCCCTGCGATAGCCTCGATCCTGCGTCTCATCTCCTTTGTGCTTTGGGTGCGAATCCTCATGTCGCCTCTTAGAATCGGAACATCTGTGGGCGTGTGGGTCTGTGACGATCTGTCCTCATCGGAGTGACGTCATCAGAGTTCTTCAGTTTTTCAAAGGAAGGTTCGGGACTCATGCTAGCTGTCCCTTCACTGAGCTTTCGTCGCACACAGCTCGGCTTCTTTCGAACGTCGCGACCAACCCTCTGTGATCGAAAAGATCTTTCGTGATATGTTTTCCGCATCGTCGTGTGTTGTCTCATATCCGCGGCACTGCATTACCGCTGCAGTGTAGGGTTGTTGGCTTGGCGTTCATTCAGTTAACGGTGTTCGTCCCGTTTTCCGATCCTCATTTCTACGCCTGGCGTCCTCCATGACGTGATAACACACGCTGCTTACGAATGCGTTCCGGATTTCCTTAGTTATCGACCGCCTCTTACTGTACATCTTCCAGTAGCGATGTCACACACTCGGCGAATGCGCACTTCTCTTCCTTTCGTGCGATGGACGTCCATCCCTTCTTCCGCGTGTCTCCAATTATTTGTTCAACTCCGCCCGTCGTGCGTAGCGGTCTTGATCTCCTGGCTTATCTCCCTCCCAACGGGGGGGTGTCTCGTCATGATCGACATCCTGTCGGTCGTCCTTAATGTCGATGTCGCAGCGTGGGGTTGTGTTAGGCCTTCACAACAAGGAGTGAGATAAAAATAAAAATGCACCGGAACTTAGGGCAAATAAAAAACATAGCAAAGCGGCAAGAGTGTCAATGTGCGAGACAGTAGAGGGAATAAAGGAAGGATGTCATTTCGGTAGTTCGCTTGGGGTAACAACGAGAACGTGAGCGTGACGTCGTCAGTCGCGTCGAGCCACGGCTCGGTCATTGATAGGGAGCTCCTCGATCGACGATCTCTCTACTCCGGAGTTGCTCTCCTCTCCTTGGCGCTCCGGATCATTCATGTTGGAAGATGACGCGAGACTCCCGATTGCCCCCTCAATGAAACGTCGCAAATCGGTCCTCATTGACGTGAGGATTACCATTTCTCTGTTCTCTCTTCTCCATTTTTCTTTTTTCTCTCAGCTGCCGCAAACAATGAGGCGAGTCGCGAGAACAGGAATCTGAGGTGTTAGGCAGAAGTTCGGTCGTCCTTGGCGTACGTACAGAACTCATTGTACATGGCCATGCCGACGGCGGCATTGTGTCTTGCACGATGGCTCACGACGGTGTGATCCGGTGACCTGGTGTACTTGTGTCATGGGCTGTAGCCAGCGCTCCTCTGTTTTCGTGCGACCATCAAGTACGGTTTCCCCCTAGCTTTGTCAATAAATTTTCGAAGGTTACCCCCTTGGTCCATTTTCGGCTGTTACCGCTCGTCCAGCGCTTTTCTGACGACCTCCAAGTATTTTCTTGATTAATTTTCGCATCACGAGGACGGATCTCTGATCCAAGCGCCCTGTCTCGTGCGCGTGATCGTGTCTCAGGAGGTATCCGACCTCAGCCTGAGACTACAGTAAATTTTCGTTTTCGTGGTACGACTGCAGCGGCTCTTGCATTCCGGTGAGGGAGGTTTTCAGATGAAATCGCCTAAGTCCTTTCTTTCCCTGCTCTGGCTTGGGGGTTTTGTCGACGGTTAACGTCGCTCTCCTTCTTCGACATTTCGTACGGGACGATCGTGTCCCCCTTTTCCTTGTTTGCCTCTTCGCGTGGCGCCGGGTACAGACTTGCGTGTGCCGTTTGTACGCTTTCTACGTACCCAGCGCTTCATGCGCTCGACCCGTCACTCCTCCCGCTTTGTCTGCGTCGTGTTGTCCTTTCTACGCTACTGCAGCGTTTCCCGAGGCCATCGTGATGGCTGTTCTCGACTCCCTATGACGTCTCTCGCTCCCCAGACAAGCCCAGCTTGCCATGTACCGTGGAGGACGTTCTTCCTTGTAACGCGGCCGTATCCTCCTTGTAATGCCCGATATACCCGCTGATCGACGTTCACGGGACGCGGTCGTACCTCTAGACCTCCAAGGTGAACGAAACAAAAGAGAACGCAAACAAAAATGTAATAATAATACAACAGAAAACATAGTAGGGCATAGATACGGATCGGTGGGTGCGTCGCGCGTATGCCAGAAGTACTACAGGGACGTCAGAGTTAGTCGCAATCGATGCTTCGTTGCTTACGTCGTGGTGGGACTATGATTGTCCTTGTCGCGGTTCGCCTTGGTTAGTAATTATTTCTGCTCAACAAGCCTCTGTATCGGGGCTTGCGGAGCTCCGTCAAGGCGACTGGTGCGTCCCCTTTTGATCATCCCTTCCCATCAATTAACAATATCCCCTGTTGCGGAGGGGGGTGGCTCCTCCCCCTCCCGACTCTCCCTTCAGTTTTCCCGTCTCGTGCACACTGTGCCTTTCCCGTCGGATACAGTCTTCTCCCTGTCCAATTGACCCGCGATACCTCGCATCTCCTCCCTCGTCGTAGCTTACTTGTCTTGACAAGGCCCCCGAATCGGTTCGTTCTTCCCTTTCTCATGGCACTAGCCTTCGTCTAGTCGTGCAGACTCACTGATAGACTTGCGCCAGGCGAAGTCGTGTCCTAGACAACGGCAGAAAAAATAAACATAACATAACAAAACAAACGCGCACAAAAAAACGAACAACCAACTAAAACCGAAACAATAGAGAGAGATGGTGAGAAGAGAAGGGGGTTGACGTTGTAAACTAGTAAGTACGCTGATCGTCAGTAAACGCGACGTGGTTCTGTCGTTCGCAACTGTCGGTGAACCGTGTTGTCTCGTTGGAACGTCGACTCTTTCGGCTATCTCCCGTTCCCAACCCTACTCGTTGCCCTCTCTGTTCTGCTTGGTGGCTCTCCATAAAACGCGGGCTGCATGGGGATCGGGGATCAGTCTTACATTCACACTGCTCTCGTCCCTAAAAAAAGGCATCTCCTGCGCGGTAAGCGCGCGTTGCGCCTCGCTCATCCTTGTCAACTCTCCGTGAAGCGAGTTGGACGGGGCCGCCGGCGACGGACGTTTTCGGCTTCATACGCAATTTGTAGTCGCGGGTCGCGATCTGACTTCGACATTTGTGCGGCCAGCCTCAATTTTGATTAGGACTTCGGGGGAGGACTGGCGCTCATTTCTCATACTGTTCATTCGACAATCCCCTCCCGGCATTTCTCTAGTAATTCTGGGAAAATTTTCGCTCCTCCTCCGTGCGGACTCCTGCTCTCGATCTTAAGTTCACGTCCGGGCTTCGGTGACGCGTTGCCATTCAGGCAAGCGTAACACCTCATCCGGGGGTATGGTGACATTCCCCATTCCTCAACGACGCGGCATGCATCGCTTCCTCAAACTTCTGACTTCTCTGCCGGCTCTCCTCTGCATTCTTTCTTGACAACAGCTATCCAGGTACCGCGTGCGCGACTTGCGCTGGCAGGGGCAACCGTTTCCTTCGGAAATACGGGACGGCCGCACTGCGGGGTGTAGTGCAATGTGCCTGTCAGGCCGGAACCAGGGTCCAACGCCCCAGCGACAACACAACCAACAAACAACAACCAACAAGAGTTGCCGACGGCACAGCCCTACGGAGTGTCCGATTCTCCCTTTCCCTTTAAGTGGGTTTGCGGCCCACAGTAGCTCAAGTCCCTGACAGGGGGGGCAAAAGGAAGAGGCCCGCCCCGGGACGAATGGTGGTAAAGTCTTGTACAGGCAGTTGCTCGGCGAGTTCGGGGCGGTAATTAGGAAGCCGGGCCCGATGGGTCGTAAATCCAATGCTCGCGAAGCGCCTGTTACACCTTATACCCTTGATAAGGTCTTCGACGGGGGCGTCGCAACGCAGCCTGTCGGAAATTAGCAAACACGTAGCAGCGCTACACCTCCGTACTGCCCGATGGCAAAGTACCGACACCGGAACGGTCGCAACCTGTATCCGATGGAACCAACACTGTCCTGTATACACAACAGGACCTTCGAGGGAAACGTCGTTGCAACAGCCTCCGTCGGTGGTCGTAAACAAGTAGCGGCGCTACACCCACGTGTCGCCCGATGGCAAAGACACCTACACCGGTCCGGTCGCAACCAAAGCCGATGGCACCAACACAAGATAGGGGAATAGAAATAGAGATAGAAATAGAAAGGGATAGGTGAAATAAAGGAAAAGGAAAGGGAACGCCCGAGCGCAAAGGATAACGTGATCTGTGGTAAAAGGGAGCGTCTTGGGAAAGACGGACTTCGACCAAGGCGATATTCAACTCTGGCAACTCGGGTTACCTTTACTGACTTGGTGGTCAGAGGGCTAAGGTATATATCGCCCCGCCGGAGCCTCTACAGTAGCTCGCGGCGCTAGATCCTAGATCTAATCTAATGTCAGCAAAATTAATGCCAACTAATTAACTAAATAAAATAAAATAATAAAAAATTAAAACTGTGCAATTATTCACACGTGTGTCCCCCCCAACCCGGACTACTTTTCATATCCAAATCCAAATACTTTCCTTCCTTTTCACCCCCTTGTAGAGCCCATTATTGCACTACACGGGGTAACCGCTCGATGGGTTCCCACGTCGCGTCCTCGGACGTATAACCGTACCACGTTACTTTGAGAATTAATTTCTCTTCGTCGTAGCCGTGGTCCACGATCTTGTCGATCACGTATTCCGTGTTTTCCGTTTCCTCTCCTTTCTCTGAACTGTTTCCCTCCCCCTCCTGAAGATCTTCCAACTCGTCCTCTTCTCTGGACTTTCCGAAATCGCGTAGGTCCGGAGATGTCTCCGCTGTCGGCGCTTGACTAACTAGATTGTCCCGGTCCCCTGACGTAGGCGCACGGGTGTGAGGACCTTCCTCGTCCTCCATTACCTCTCCTTCTTCGTTTAACTCCGGCTCTCCCAGGAACTGTTGCGCTTGACGTAGACCAGTTATCGGCGCATAGTCCATCGGGCTTGGGGCTAACTCCACCCCGTCTCGCGATACGCGCTCCTCCTGATCGCCAATGGCAATGACTACCGTATGTTGATCCGATCTTTTAACCTGATAAGGTCCTGTGGCGACTTGTGCCAGCTTGTGTTTTGGTTCGCTAGCCGTGCCCTGCTCCTTCCGGAGGAACACGTAGGACCCCGGCGGGATCTCATACTGCGGCTTGCGAAGGCGTGCGTCGAAATTTCGCTTGTACCGGGCTTGTTCCTTCCGCAAACTCCTATCGGCGCCTTGCATTAGGCTTTCCTACCACGACTGCCACTTCAGGTAGTATGCTCGTGACGAGCTAAAGTTCTCCAAAGTTGGTTGCGCTTGTAACGCAATGCTTCTCGGCGCCCGAGCTAACACCAGCTCGAAGGGCGCGATGTTCGTAGTTCGATGAACTTGCGTGTTGTATGCGAACGTCACAGCGTCGCTAAATAAGTCCCAGTCCTTGGGATGCTCTCCAACATATTTTCGCAACGCGGAAGTCAGCGTGCGGTCAAACCTCTCAACTTGGCCGTTGGCTTGCGGGTGGAACGTAGTCGTGAACACATTGCGTATGCCGAGAATTCAGCAGACATTCTGAAAGGACCGGGCCGTGAACTGTGTTCCATTGTCGGACAGCAGCTTGACCGGCGGTCCGTACACGAATACCCAATGATGAACGAAGGCTTGTGCGATGTGCGCAGCTGATATCTTCTTCAACGGTACGGTTCGTACCAGTTTCGAGTATCGATCGCTGATCAAGAGAATGTACCGATTTCCTCGTTTAGTTGTAATTAGCTCGCCGAGGATGTGGATGGCGACAAACTCCAGCGGAGCTTTGGGCGTGAACAGCTTCATTTCCTTCGTGTTTCTTCTTAACTTCACCCTTTCCCGCGCACATGCGGCGCAATTCTTCGCGACTGCATAGCAGTCTAGGGCCATCGTAGGCCAATAAAAATATCTTCTCAATGTCTTGTAAAGTTTCCTGCCTCCCGGGTGGCCTGCCAATTTTGCGTAATGGCTCAACCCTAAGACGCGGTCCCTTAACGATTGTGGTATTACCACTAGTACAAACTCCGCCGCGGTACGGCATAGAGTTCTTCGAGTTCCTCGGTCTCTATGCTGAACGTTCTCACCTTTCCGGCGTCCATTTCTTCCTTGATGCGGTTGCAGAAGGGGTCGACGGCTTGCTCGCGAATGAGCTCCTCCGGAGTGACAGCTTGGAATTGATCGAGGCGCTCAGGGGCGGTCCCCCCCTCAAGAGCGAGGATGTCGTCTAACGCGTCGAAACTGTCGTCGTCCTCAACCGTTCCCTCTGCCGGTTCGGCCATAAAGCATGGGATTTCGTCGTCGATTTCGTCGATGGTTTCTCCTGCGGTCCGTAATCTTGACAGGGCGTCAGCTTGGCTGTTCGCCTTGCCCTTCTTGTACTTGATTTCGAAATCAAATTCCGAGAGGCGGAGCCTCCATCGGATTAAACTCCGGCTGGGGTCGGTTACGTTCATCAACCACCTCAATGAGGCATGGTCGGTATGCACAATGAAGTGCTCGCCATATAGATATGGTCTTAAAATCTGTACGGCCCAAATTACCGCTAGACATTCTTTTTCTGAAACGGAGTAGTTTTTCTCGGCTGCAGATAACGTTCTTCAAAAGAACCCGATGGGTTTACGTTGCGCATCCGGATTTGTCTGAAATAATGCAGCGCCGATTTGATAGTCGCTTGCATCGGTGTCTACCGAGTATGGTAGGTCCTTCTTCGGCAGCGCCAACACCGGTGGCGCCAAGATAGCGTCTTTGAGCTTATGAAAAGCTTTTTCGCACGATTCGTCGAATCCTTCCAACTGGACCGGTTGTCCCTTCTTCAACAGTTGATTGAGCGGATGCGCGATTTTGGCATAATGCGGAACGAATCTGCGGTAGACATTACAAAGTCCCAAGAAGCTCCTGAGCTGGGTCTGCGTTTGAGGGTACCTCGCTTGTTCCAATGCGACGGTTCGCGCAGCGTCCACTTCCAATGTACCTGGCCGAACGACATGGCCCAGGTACTTGATCTTTTCGACGAAAAATTCGCACTTGCGAATCTTGAGCTTCACACCTGCCTTCTCCAATACAGAAAGTATTTCATCCACGTGCACGATGTGCTCCTCCCACGACTTGCTAAAAATTATTATGTCATCCAGATACACCAAACAGCACTTCCAACGGAACGGAGAGAGCAGGATATCCATTGCTCTCTGAAACGTCGCTGGCACGTTAGTTAGCCCGAAGGGCATTCTTAAGAAGCGATACAGTCCTGAGTGACACGAAAATGCGGTCTTGTCGCGGTCGCGCTCAGGAATAGGCATCTGCCAATATCCCGAGATCGCGTCCAACGCGGAGAAAACCTTGGTGTCACCAAGCGAGTCCAGGCACTCATCCATGCGCGGTAAAGGGTACGTGTCCTTTACCGTTACCGCGTTTAACCGGCGATAGTCTACGCAAAAGCGCATCGATCCGTCCGGCTTCGGCGCTAATAAAACGGGCGACACCCATTCTGACTGCGCCGGTTCGATGACTCCTGCTTCTAACATCTTCTGTACTTCTGCGTCCTCGACCTCCCGAGCCTTTGGACCGGCTCGGTTGGGAGCTTGTGCAATTGGCCTTGTATCCGGGGTCAATTCAATCCAGTGAACCGTGGTGTTGATCTCACCGAGGGTCCCATCCCACATGCGGGAATACTTTTTCAACATTCGACGGAATCTTTCGCGCAGCCGGTCCGGCACGTGGCTCAGGTCGAGTTCCTCCACGTCCGGCGGGGGAGGTTCAATCCGCCGTTCCGGCTTCGTAGTTGCCGTCGCGGAGAGCCTTTACTCCCGTTCTCCTTGCTGGTCCTCGCGATCTTGATCCGACGGTTCGCATCTTGTCTCGCCCGTAGGCGTCTTGGTGGAATTAGGAAAATTTTCCTTCTTCCTTTCTTGAATTCCGAGAACTTCACCAATGGTAGTTTTGCTCTCGAGCGCGGCTCTCGGGTGCGGTAATAATTCTGCCACCACTTGGCCTTTTTGCACCCTGACAGGGTACGTCCTAAAATTCGCAACGAGTAAACGAAATGACCGGTCAGGCTCAACCTGAACGACACCATTCGTGCACGTCAACCCGTGCCTTTCGTACAACGACGAGTACGGCTGAACCACAACCAAGCCCGCCCTCTTCGAGGTGCATTCCACGACGCGTTGCGTCCCTGGCTCGATAGTCGTGGCTCTTGCCACTTTTACCTTAGGGGAAATTCGCTCCACCTTTCCATCGTTCTCGTCCTCTCCCGGGACGAGATTCTTCTTCCCTTTTCTCGTCGAGAACCTTTTAACTATCGGAACCTCCGAGAAATCCGCCAACTCAACCATTTTCTTCCTTGGATAAATTGCTTCCACAAACCGGTCACAGTAGTTCGCGCCTAGAATTAGCAGGACGGCTAGTTTTTCGCATACAATAAACTTGGCTGCGGCCACAAATTTTCCAAGCCTCACAGGCATTCTAATTGTGCCGAGAGTCCGGAGTGGCCTATTGTTCGCGTCGCCAATGCCTTGGGTCGGTCCGTAGGACACTAGAGATTCCATTCCAGCCGGGAGTTCCGATTTTCGCACAAGGTTTGGTCCCGCGCCGGTGTCTAAAACAGACAACACCCGGCTCATCAATCCAATTGTGGGTCCGATGTCCGCGTAAACTTTGTAGTTTTTTCGCGCAAGAACCAAAATCTTCTCGGGACACTCCCTTCGCTTAACCCTGTACCAGGGTCTTCGAACTTCTTCCAGCGGATGATCTCGGGCTCGGCTCAAAATTCTCTTGACTTGAGCTGGCCCTTTGGGCTTATCCACCAATCCAACAACCTCCTCATCGGGGCCTGATTTTTCCCTTAGAGACGGGGAACGGGGCTGAGCCCCGGGCACAATACGTCGACCCTGTGCCTCTCGCGACTCATGCGAGATTCCCCTCTCTAGTTTTCCTGCCGCTGCGGGATTCTTCTCACATCCGACGGCGCGGGCCCCGCGGCGGGCCCTCTGAAGGTTTGGTTCGACCTCGGCGTTGAAGCACTCGGCGTGCTCGCCGTCTGCGAATCGAACCAATTCTTGACCTTCAGGTAACTCGTCGATGGTATCCCTAACCTCTCCATCGGAGACAACGCCTCATAATTTTCCAAAACTCGGTGCATTTCTCGGAGGGAACGAATGCACGTTGGCGCGGCGTGCCCCTTTTCATAGCAATGATAGCACACCAGTCCGTGCGTCTTGACGGGATATTGCAGCCTAGGTCCTCCACGGGCCGGCAGCCTTCCTTGACGTTGCGGCCTTCCCATCCAGCCTGGCCTTCGAAACGTCGTACCCTTGTCTTCCATCGGAATGCGTGGCGCCGGCGTGTGGCCGCGCCCCCGAAACATCATCACGGGATCCGTGGGGTCTGAAAACGACTCCGTCGTGTATGTGGGCATCGGTAAAGTTGACGACCCGCTTGCCCCGTAGTCCTCGTGCCCGTAGCCCTCCGATGGTTCAATGAACTGGCCTTCGGCTATCAACGCTCCTTCGTAGTGATTTTCGCTGCTTCCGTGCGCACCGCGTTCATCTGACGCGGAAATTGACTCGGCTAAATGGACGGCGGCATGACTTTTGCGACCGGGATAAGAAGCCCTCGGCTTCTTACCCGCCCTGATCGTCGACGGCGTCTGGATCGTGACCTTCTTGGTCTTCTTGTCCTTAGCGCGGCTCGCCGAGCCATGCGCCTTCGCGTAATTAACTAGTCTCAAAAACGAAACGTCCCGATTGTCTTGTCGGTATTGAGATACCATCGGCTTGATACTCGAATCGAGTCCTTCAATAAACATCGTCATTTGTTCTTCCATCGAATATACGTTTCCACATCGATTGCTCGTGTCCGTCAGACGGACATAAAATTCCATCTCGTCTTCAGACGGTCTTTGCTGAACCTCTCGCAATGCGAGCACGGCTTGACGGATCGCCTCGTCGGTTGCGAAACTCCTCAACAACCACTGTACGGCCTCGGGCCAAACGGATACCTTTCCGTGGTGGGACCCGGCCGTCTGAGACACCGAAGTGTACTGTCTCAGGGCGATGCCGCTTAGAAATTCGGGCAACAAGCGGATCGCTTGCCCCTCGTTCATTTCTTGAGTATCAAACTCTTGAACTAATTTTGCCAAAAAATCCAACACAAGGACCCCGTCCTCACCTGTGAACGTGTTGTTCTTCTTCACCTTTAGCGGAATATCTCTCCTGATTTTTCGCACGGCGGTCCGCCGGGAACTTGACAAATATGTCTGCGGGTTCCGCAAGCGGTACGTTCGGTACGAAAGTAATTTCTTGAGGAGGTAGTTGGTCGGATTCAGCTCCTCCAACTCCTCCCATCGAGGCCCGCGTCGCGTTGCGGCGTCCTCTGGCTCAACGTCCTTGTCTCTCCGCGAGGCGGACGAAGTGATTCCGCCCCGTCTGGAGGTAATTTTCTTGCCCTGCCAAATTCCTTTTCCTTCCTCTGAATGATAGTCGGAATCGCTGGCATGGTTCGACGAACCGTCTTCACCATCTTCGGAAAGGCCATTCGACTCGACCGTTGAGTCTTGGCCCTCCGGCTCGTCACTACAGTGACTCTTGCTCCGGCGTCGCAGATTCTTCTTCGAAGTCTTCGACTTGGAACTCCGCTGTACCGCGGCCTTGTCCTTCTTCGATCGACGATCGCCTTCTCGACCCGTTGGGAGCGGCTCTTGCCCGGCGACCTGTTCAAGGTCCTTGAGACGATGACCGGCGCGGTCGAACCTGTCGTCGATACTGCTTCTAAATTTACCTAAAGACTCCAAAGCCTGATTCGCGTCGCGCCTTGCGTCCTTGACTGAAATTTTCAACGAAGCTAGGACCTCCGGCTCCAGACCGTCGGTCGCCTCACCTCGCTCCTCCTCGACGAGATCCACTTGAGCCGACAGCTCTCCTAAAACGGTGTGGAACTCGGATGCCTGCAACTCCAGTTGCTTCCGGACGAGGGCTAATTCAGCCTCGAGATTTTTCGTCATCTCTTGGCGAATTTCCTCGCCCATTTTCTCGAACCTGTAGGATAGGTTGTCCTTGCCGGCTTCAATCCCCGTCGGGATTTCTTGACCTTCCGGATCCGTGGCCGTATTGGCCTGGCTTCGGGTGCGAGGACCTCTCGGGATCCTCGACGCCCTTGCCGATCCGCTCCTACTCGCCCCGGGACCGACGTCCCCGGGTGCGCTTGTCGACATCGCTCGTACGAGCGAACCTACACAAAAAAGGTTACAAACAAAAATAAAAAAGAGACTCCGTTACCCAGACCACCTTCGTAGTACAACTCCAGATCAGGACTTTCGTAGGCAAAATTCTTGATCGGGTCTCCTGCACAGTAGACGAATTCTAGGTCGGGAGACCACTTTTGTAGTGCAATGTGCCTGGCAGGCCGCGAACACAGTCCGACGGTCAAACAAAAAGACGAAAAACAACAGCAACAACAACAACTGCCGATGGCACGCGCTACGGAGCGTTCGAGACTCCCTTTCCACTTGTGTGGGCTTGCGGCCCACGGTAGCTCAACTCCGACGGGGGGGTAAGGAAAGATGCCCGGCCTGCGAGGATAATGGCGGTAGAGACTTGTGAAGACTTGAGCGTTCGACGAGTGCGGGTTGGGCTTGTCTACGACGATGTAACCGCGGTTTGCTGGGTTGTAAGGCCAATGCTCGACGAGCGTCTTCAGCACCTTGCGTATAATTCAAGGTCTTCGACGGGGGCTTGTTCAGCACTACCCGACGGGATCGTAACCGTGTAGCAACGCTACTACCGACCTGTTGCCCGATGGCTAAAAACACCCTCACCACCGCGATCGCAATCGCGGTAGGTGGTACCAACTCTGTCTTGTACAGCAAGACCTTCGACGGAGGCGTCGGTGCAACAGCCTTCCGACGGAACTTGAAACAGTAGCAGCGCTACACAACGTGTTGCCCGATGGCTAAAACACCTACACCGGATCGGTCGCAACCAACTCCAGTGGAACCCACACAATTAAAGGAAAAATAGAGATAGAGGTAGAAAAGAATAGGGAAATAAAGGAAAAAGAAAAGGGAACCCCCGAGCGCAAAGGATAACGTAATCTGTGGTAAAAGGGAGCGTCTTGGGAAAGACGGACTTCGACCAAGGCGATATTCAACTCTGGCAACTCGGGTTACCTTTACTGACTTGGTGGTCAGAGGGCTAAGGTATACATCGCCCCGCCGGAGCCAGTACAGTAGCTCGCAGCGCTAAATCCTAGATCTAATCTAGTGTCAGCAAAATTAATGCCAACTAATTAACTAAATAAAATAAAATAATAAAAAATTAAAACTGTGCAATTATTCACACGTGTGTCCCCCAACCCGGACTACTTTTCATATTCAAATATTTTCCTTTCTTTTCACCCCCCTTTCCAGGTGCGTATTGCACTACAACAAACGAATTCTGTTTGATCGGACAGGCAGACTGCAAAAAGAGATGGCGAGAGGCAATTTTTCCAAAACATCCATTTTTATTGAATCCGTGTACACAATATTTGTTCATAAAGCACTGCGACATGCGCTGCAGTTTCTGCACCAGGCATCGATCTGTTCGTCGTCACCTTCTACGGTAGGCGCGAAACCGTAAGCGGGGCATCACACGAGGCCGGGACAAGTCTCCTCCCTGCGCCTCACCGGCATGATATCCATCTTTGCTCGGGGCTGGCGGAGTTACGGCGCGGCATCCCGGCTGGGTCTGCGCCAGCTCTCGACGGCGACGACCGAGACGCCGGCGGCTCCGCCTTCAGTGCGCGCGCCGCGGATCGCGTACCTAAACGCCGCGCAAATAGACTTCAAGGACAAGCTTCGGCTGGACAACATCCGGGACAACGACGGTGCGAAGAAGAAGGAGGTGCGGGTGGGCCGCGGGCGCGGCTGGGGGTGCGGGAAGACTTCCGGGCGCGGGCAGAATGGACAGTGCGCGAGAAACGCGGTGCGGCTAGGGTTTGAGGGCGGGCAGAAGCCACTGCAGAAGCGGCTGCCGAAGAGGCGATACTTCCCCCAGTTCGAGAGGAAGCTGGCGCTGGTGACGCTGGGCGAATTCTGCACTACATGGACATCGGATGCATCGAGACGGGGAAGACGATCACGATCTGCGACCCGTGGAAATCGGGGTGCGTGGGTAGGATTAAGGACGGCATGGTGCTGGTGAGTGGGGGAACTTTCAGGAGAAGATCGATGTAAAGGTAACGGAATGTGAACCGAGGGCCTCGTCGCAGATGCTCGCCGCGGGGGGAGGATCACGCCGGCTTCATATAACGAACTCGGGTTGAGGGCGCTGCTCAAGCCGGAGAAGTGGGCCCAGACGGGCTTGCCACTGCCACGACGGGCGAGGCCCCCGCCTAAGTTTGAGCATAGGTATCCGGAGCGCAATGAGCAGAATTTACCAATTCGACCGCTCATCTCGCAGCAGGATGTGGATCTGCTTGAAAAAGCTTGGAGGCGCATCGCGCATATCCGGCAACGCAAGCAGCACATATAAGTGACAGATTGAATGGGTGCAATGGTTCCACGGGAGGACCTGACCTCAGTCAAAATCGAGGTCAGCGAAAGCCGTGAGGCGGTGACGCCCTGTCTTCCAATACAAGACGATGTTTACTGCAGCTTCACCTGGGAATCATACTGGACCTCAAAAAGTGTGGGATGCTAATTTCGCATCCCAACGGAGGTTTATAAAGGTTCTACGTATCAGATAAAGATATCTCCTTCTCTGCGTCCGCTTCCGGCAAGATAATTGCAAAAGACCGCTGCGGAGCGTGTTGTATCGCTCATTAGTGAAAGTTTGATCATCAGTGGCATTCTGTGCAGTATCGTTATCTCTGAGTCGTGCGCGCGCTTTTTGCAGTACTTCACTACGCAGAAAGTTGAAATACGCTACCGCATCTCCTTCATCGTAGCCATCAGGGGCTGAACTAAATAGCAGAATCTCATTATACTGCTGCAAAGCAGCATTAAGTTCCCTTTGAATTTGAACGGATTCCGATGCCAAGCGTAGTTTCTTAGATCTGCTTACCCGCATGAGTTCCACTTCTTTCGACTTTTCCTCCCGACCGAACGCTTTCTAGTACTAGTCACTTCATCACCATCCCGCGACCTTTCTGCACAAATAAATGGGTCCTTTTCCTCCAGCTACTGAGCCATCACTTGCTGTGTGCGTTCCGCCTGGCACGGATCCATGGCCGGCCATGGATCCATGGAGGGGCCTCCTCCACTAAAATTCTCGTGTGAACAAAGCAGTTTCGAAACTGGCAAAAACTTGAACTTTCTACCTACGTGGTCGTCCGGGTGCTGTATCCGTACGTCATTGAAAAGAGCTGTAGCCATCCGAATCATGTGTTCTTCTGAGACCCCCGTCGGTTTTGATCTCCGAACCGCAGCGAAACATGAACCAAACTTCACAAATTCCTTGTTTATTAATTTTGAACGGGTCCAAATGATTTCCATTGTTCTTTTTTCAAGCCCGAGGAGTGAAAGGTGTGATAAAGGTCACACGTTAGGTCATAAAAGCGAGCTATCTTTTGTTCTGACCCTGTGACTGGGTCTTCTGAAACCCTTATCCATGCCCGGCCAACGCAAATGTCTTCTTCTGATGTGAAGTTGGATCCTCGCGTCTGGAAGTATCGTTGAGGACTGCAAAATCAATGGGACTGAGCTTGGAGGTGGTATTGCGCATGAAGGGAGCCGCTGGTCTGAGGAGGAAGAAATTGAGCCTGATAAAATGGAACTCATTTCTGCACAGTGCAACGATTTGATCATGTTCTCGGAGGGACGTTCTCCGGGGTGCTCTATCCCTGGCGTCGGAATGGCGTCTCCCAAATTGGCAGTGATTGCTTTCGCGATATAGGCGGGAGAGATGGCGGGAGACTGTTGTAATTTAGAGGCAAGTACCGCATCGGTGCACTGTTTGCTGGGAAGCCGTTTCGGTCGACCAATACATCGTGCACAACTGGATTGTCAAGGGTAATCAAACAGAGACTACGTGATCCAAATTCTTGATATTTAATTCCGATTTTTTGATCGACACCAAAAATTCAATGATTTGATTGCACCGGTGGGGATGTCAATAGACATCAAATCATCAAATTGTGGTTGTTTTGGTATTTGATTCTACCGGTGGGGATGCTCTGACAAGGTCAAGAGGTCGTTTTCGAAAGCAAGTTGTGCCGTTGATATAACCAAATAGTTTATCATACTCCGAAAATTGCGGAATGACAGCACTGGGTCACTGAAGACTGCAATAAACTTTACTGTACGCCATTGCCATTGCCCGCGACCGCCGCCCAGTGCCGCAGCACACCTTTTGCCACGTGTGGGTGTGCCCAACAGTACGATGTGCTTTGGGATGTAAGCATTGTTGGAAAGCAAAGAATTTAACCGTCTAGGGTGACAGGGTGAACATCTGCGTCCAGAGCACATTCTACCATGATTGTTGGCAAAAGCACATCTTTTTACGTCGCGGGCAACGAGGACCACTCTACAGTTTACGAATATCCCGCACGGAATTTAGAAACCAGATTCATTGTAGACACGCAGACGCCATAAATGGAATCTGTTTCTCTGCAGCGATTTGCTGCACGATTTTCCGACATTTTCCGACACGGCACTTCTGTGTTCAGTTGGCAAGCAATGATATTTGCCGACGACAGCTTTTTTTAACGTAGAAGCAGTATTACCAGCATCGGGGAAAAAAGAAAGAAACCAACGCATGCCCACCACTTGCTTACACGCCTGTCCCTGGAGGATCGAATATGTGGCGAGGACACATAAAATCGGCCGCTCTCGTTTCAAACCCGCCAGCGCACAGAATCATGGTCAAAAATGGCAAGCAAGAATTGTGAAAGAGCACCGCGTTTTTTGTCTTCTTTTGCTCAGGCCCTGACAGCTTGGTCTGCATGAAAGAAACCAGGAACGCCCTTGAAGTATTTAAATTTCATGGTTTAAACTTTTTTCGGCTGCAGAATGCCAATGCGACACGCTATGCGTTCTGGAGCTGGGCAACCGGTTGAAGCACCAGTTACGGAAAGCCCGAGTCCTTCCAAGTTGTCACCAGTTGCAAAAACGTCTCAAAACTTTATCTTCGTCTGGTGGAAGCGCATGGGCTGTTGTAAGGGAGGGCGCCAACGATGACGTCCACGTGTAATGTGTTGTCCAATACACGTGTAGATATGTGACGTCATCGTCCAAGTGGGCGGCATTGCCCCAAAAATAAAGCCATCTCTTCAGGATGCGCCCCGCCTTTACCCCCCCACCATTTTCTACCTTTTGTGTGGCACACACCTGAACACGAAATGTAGGGCGCGACACGAAAGTAGTGAATGTTAACTTCTTCTGGTGCCGCACCTTCCAGCCCTGCACAAGTAACATTGATGGATAATTTCAGACATTCGCTTTGGGCACGAACGTATAGCGGTTGGCAGCATCACATACTTTCTCGAAGCAATAGGTTTTCAGTTAGGTGAGCAGGGGCAGTTCAAGATCCTGCCGCAGACCCATGGCAGTCTTCTATATCGCACGAAAACAAAAACACAGGAATTGACATTTGCATTGCGCTAAAGACTCTATAAAAACGACCAAGTATGGTGCACAGCCTCGCCGTCGCAGTAAACTAAGAACAAGCAGCTATTTTATTAAAACTTGAATAATCAGACTCCTCAGAGCTACGGGGCGGGTAGAACGGGGTGGGTAGAACTCTGCCGAAAAACATGCAGCTGCTGCCGGCATCTCTCAGAGCTGGACATACTCGGCGCGCTAACGGCCCCTCCTCTCCTTTCTCTCGCAATCGGAACAGTCCTTGGCGGACCTCTCCACGACGAAAACCCACCTGTCCGTTCGTTCACTGAGTACATCCTTAACCCTGGCCTTATGTACGATTTGATAAAACGCCTTCAACGTTGCGTCAGTGGCGAGGACTTTGCGGCTCGGGTGGAGCTTCTGAAGCGTGGAACTCTTCTTCCTAGCCTTGCTCCACACGTCCTCCGTATGCGCGTATCCCGAAATGCGCACCGGCACGTCGTGCCTCAACAAGAGGTCGGCGTTGTCGGTGCCCCTGTAGCGGATGTTGACGGACAGGTTGTACTCGTGGTGGCGCGCGTGTGGGCGCGAGCGACCGCGCGGGGAGCGGCGGTCGGGGCTTTCCGAGCTGTTTGCGCGGTCCGGGACGCGCATGCGGGAGCGGGAGCGGCTGCGGCCGCGGGCCGGGTCGTGACGGGGATCCGGGTTGGGGCTGGGGCGGTCCGGGCGTCGCGTGCGGGAGCGAGAGCGGCCGCGCGCCGGTTCGTGGCGGGGCTCCGGGTTGGGGCGGTCCGGGCGTCGCGTGCGGGAGCGAGAGCGGCCGCGCGCCGGTTCGTGGCGGGGCTCCGGGTTGGGGCGGTCCGGGCGTCGCGCGCGGGAGCGAGAGCGGCCGCGCGCCGGTTCGTGACGGGGATCCGGGTCGGAGCGGTCCGGGCGTCGCATGCCGGAGCGAGAGCGGCCCGGATGCGGGTTTAGTATCGGAACGGGCGCACGGCGGTTGGCCGAACGGCGGTTGGGCGCATCGCGCCACTCGGCAGGCCGGCGGAGCGCGACGGTGTGGTGCGGGACGAGGGAGTTGTCGGCGGAATTGCGGAAGTGAATTCTCCTGCGCGGCATGGTGGGAAGTGGTGAAGTGGTGAGGAAGTGATGAGGCGGTGGGTAATAGTGAAGTGGAGGAAAGTAGTGAGGTGGAGGAAAATGGTGAGGTGGAGGAAAGTGGTGAAGCGGTGGGAGTGATATGAGAGATGGGAAAACAGGGAGGCGGGGAGGACGGGTTTTATAGAATAGCGCTGCGACGCAGTTGGCGTGACGAGTGGGCGTGCGTGTCGCGTTGGCGGCCGGCGTCGAGAGTAGAAACACGGTTGTGACCGTGAAAGGGGAAAGAAGGACATGGCGGGTCGTGGGGGCGGGCCGCTGGAGGGCGAATAGGTACAGGAGAGGGACGGACAAGGAGCTACGGGGGTGGTTGACGGTCGCGGGAGGGTCGTGTGCGAGATATGATCGTTCGACATCACGGAGAGGGTGCGATTGCGTCTGCGCTTGTGGAAATGGAGTCCAAGGCGACTGTGGGGGTGACGGCAGGGCGACAACGGGTGCAAAAAGGTCGACGCGGGTGGAGGTGGGGGGGGGGTGGCCACCAGCGGGAAGGCCAATGTTTAAAGGAGAACGGTACCGAAGATGCAAAGATGCGTGGGAGGCTATAGGGTCTCGGAGAGCGGGCCCTGCAGCCACGTGGCCACCTGTTGCCCGCTGGCAAAACGCAGCCGAAAATCTCCACCTATCTCGCCGCAGAATAAAACCGCCTTCCACCCGTCACGCGCCCGCCTACGCTTCCCGCTCCCCTCCCCCACAGCCCCCGCTCTTCTGCAAGAGCGCTCCCCGCGAAATGTCATCCACGCCACCAACCGACGCGTCGCCGCCCTCGTCTGTGGCGCGCGCGCTCGCCTGGCTGCAGTCGCGCGGCGCGGCGTCGACGCGCGAGGAAGCGCTCGCGCTGTTCGTGCACGCGCTCCTTCTCGCGCACGGCTTCCGTCCGAGCGGCACGGCGGCGGACGCGAGCGCGGACGTGCTGCCGCGCGAGTGGGGCACGGCGGGGTACGGCGGGCGGTACGCGCACTCGCGGTCCAGCCTGACGTTCGACATCCGGGCGACGCGCGTCGGGCGGCGGCTGGTGGTCAACGCGGTCGCGCTGGAGGACGACGGCGAGATGCACACGCTGCCGCTGGTCGTCGACGACTTTGTCGCCGAGGACGGGCCGTGGGAGGACCGCTTGCTGCGCAGGGACGACGTGGCCACGGTCGTCCAGGTGCAGATCGCGCACCGCCTCGTGCCCGACGCCGCAAAGGAGGGCTACGAGCAGGCCGCGCAGGGCGCGGGCGGGGGCAGCGCGCAGACGGCGGGCGCGGGCAGCGCGAGCGCGAGGCCGGCTCCGTATGCGCCGCGGCTGGAGGACCCGCTCAGGGTCGGAGGGCCGCGACTTCCGGGGGCGTGGGTTCCGCCCGCGGTGGGGGGCGGCGAGTATGGGAGGGATGATTTGCTCGCGCCCGGGCTGCCGCAGGTTGGCCGCGGGAGGGGACTGGGGATTGGTGGCGGGATGGGAGGCAACTTGATGGGACCCGGCAACTTTCCGGGGAGGCTGGGCGTGGGGAGGGGGATTAGGCCGCAGGGGGTGCCGCCGGGCGCTAGGTATGATCCGTACTTGCCGTTCGGGCCGGATAATGACATTGAGAGGCCGCCCGGGTGGGAGGATGAACATGGGCTGGGAGGGGGTACGGGAGGAGGAGGGATGGGAGGGCCTCCTTTCGGAGGAGGGCCTTTAGGGGGAGGGGGCAGGCCGTTTGGAGGGGGGCTTTAAAGAATAGATGGCGTTGGTGGAGGTGGAGTCGATGTACTATACTTGGAGACAAGAGTACCTTATAGAGGTAACTCGCGTTGTAGATGCCGCAGAAGCGCCACAAAACCGGATACGGCGTTGAGAGTGATTTGGTAGTGCCACGTGCACACGCCGCCACGTGTGCCATCTGTAAATACACGTGTATCCTATCGGCCCTGTTACGGCGCTGCCATTGGGCGATATAAGGTCCTACTCGCGGCGCTCCTGCACGGGGGTACCTTGCCCTCCTCGTCCCCCTCCGCCTCTCATCCCTTACCTCATCGCACACCCCCCACGACCCTGCCGACCCCCGCAGACCTCCCCCCCCCCCCCCCCCCCCCTCCCCACTATGGACCCCACTATCAACGAGGACCCCACTATCAACTTCCACAACACCATCCTTAAGTGGGAAGCCGCTTCCTCGCACAACGCTATTTCGTCTCGCGACCCTGCACCTCCCTCTCCCTCTCCCTCTCCCTCTCCCTCTCCCTCTCCCCCTTCGCCTCCATCTCATTCTCCTGATCCCTCTCCTTCTCCCTCCCCTTCCCCCTCCCCTTCCGCCGACCCCGCCCCGCGCGTGGACGCAGTCGAGACCGCCTCTCCACTGCAAACCCCGATGCCATCCGCAGATCCCGCGCCCCCCTCCGATGCCTCCGACTACTCAGACGTCGGAGACTACTCAGCAGACGAGGACTTCTACGTCCCGGGCGTCAACGACCCCTCCTCCTCCGGCTCTACGCCGCTCGCCTTCTCCGCAGCTTCACACCCGGCCCCGCCGCCGTACCCCTCCTCCGAAGAATCCGACCACTCCTCCAACGTCGTGCGCCAGGACTCCAACTTCTCGCGCCTCTCCGCCCAGTCCTGGCTCACAGTCGACTCCGCCCAGGACGTCGATGAGCCCCATCTGCTTCATCCGCGCGACCCCGCAGTCCCGCAACCCGCCGCCGCAACCCCGTTCGACCCCGCCGCCTCTGCCACCGCGCCGCGTGACGCCCCCATTATTCCAGACCGCAAGTTTCCGGGCGCCGATAGGGATAGGGATCCCTCTACCTTGTTCGATGTTGATATCGAGGCAGAGCTGCTGCAAACTGTCCAATCGAAGCCCCTCGCCGAAATGTCTGTCTTCGAGTGCTGCGCCGTGCTTCAAGCAGGCGTCCCGGCGTACAAGAAGAAAAGCTTTCGCCGCTTTGGCGCCCGCCGTGTGTGGTTGTCACCCGAGTGCGACCGCTTGCTATGGACGAGTAAGAAGGACGGCGTCACGGCCGACCATATCAAGTTGCAAAAAGTCGCCAAGATGAAGTGCGCTGATCGAGAGGTGAGCGTAGATGTCACTGAGGGATATCGCATCTCGCTCCTGTTTGGTAACCCCGAAGAGGCCGGAATGTGGGTGAGAGCCCTGTCATGTCTTATTCCGTTGCAGGCCCGCGTCAGGGCCCCGAAAGGAGTCGTGCCGCCGGACAAGGACCGCGAGGATTACACGCTTATTGACGATGTGTTTGACAATCGACCGCTGCGCGATCGCATTGCCGTCAATTCTTACATCGTCCTGTGCTCAGCGAACAAGCAGCCTCCGCAGATGGGGAACAAGCTTGCGTTTTCGAGGTCTGAGGCGTCGTTTTGCGGCCTGCGGTACATTCCGTACAAGCTTGTCCCGTTGCTGCTGCGGTCACAGGAGGAGATTGCCGTTCTCAAGCGCCTCGACCATCCCAATGTCGTTAAGTACCACGAGTGCTTGCAAGACCAGGAGCACGGCGGGAATTACGTCATCTTCGAATATCTCGCAAAGGGCTCGATCATGGACTCAACCAAGCTGGAGGGCGTCGCTCCCATCCGCGAGGCGACAGCGCGCGAGTACATTCGCGACGTCGTCAACGGCCTCGAATATCTACACTCGCTTCGCATTGCCCACGGGGACGTACGCCCAGATAATCTTCTCCGCTCCGTAAACGGCGCCATCAAGATCAACCCGCTCGGCTGTATCACCCACGATTTTACCGAAATCCAAAACGGCCCCGCGCTTGTCCGCGCCCGGCTTGGCGAAGCCTCGCCGGCCTTTTTGGCGCCAGAGCTTTGCTGGCTTAGCGACGCACCCTCCGCGCATTCGAAGAGCTACGCCATGGACGTCTGGGCCGTGGGCGTCGTTTTGTATTTCATGCTGTACGGCCGCGTCCCGTTCGGTGGTCGCGACAACCACGCCATTCAGGAGAGCATCTGCAAGGGAAAGCTGCGCTTCCCGAGACACCCGGAGACGTCAAGAAAAGTACGGAGCCTGCTGAAAGGCGTCCTCGGCGAGAAGGATCCCAAGACACGGATCGCCTTGTCCGAGCTTCAAAGACACCCCTGGTTTTCAGAAGCAGATAATAAGGCGGCGATAATCGGCGATGCAAGTCGGGAGCCCACAAGACTTATCGTCTCGCCGGAAGAGGTGGACTCGGCTGTCCAAGTAGCTAAAGTCGGCGTGACCTCAAGAAAACGATAGAGCGGCGAGGGATGCTGGTTAGCCTTTTTTTGGGCTCGATCAGAACCACATGTACAATCACATTCGCGGTCATGTCGGGTTATATACGTACCGTTCTCCCATCCAACTTCACTCCCTTCGCTCTAAATTCGCACCCCGACAAGTCATAGAATTCATTTATATATCGCATTTAAACCATCTTTACAACTACATCCGCCCAAAAACTGTTACTAACCTTTACGATGTCACACCTATCCGGCTGCCTAGGTAATTTACCTCTAATCATACAGTACTTGCTGCTGGAACACGACCTTGGCTTGTCCGGTCCACTTCGAAAACTCACTCGTTGCTCTCAATCACTTTTCCAGGCTTTACTCGACGCACAAGCCGTGCTCGTTCCAGTCGACCGAGAGTCTTGTGCTCTTTACATTTACATGTTTAGGTGCGTGATGCCTGTTCACTGTCATAATTCGTTCTAGCAACACGAAAAAATATATATATCGCGGATGGTTGCTGTGAAGAAATCATGACTCGCCCAAATGTCGCTTGACCGACTTGCATCCCAACCCTTTGCGTTCACCGCGAGATCATCCGGAGATCACAAAGTTGCGGCCGTTGCCATCGCCCATGTCGACTTTTGTCAATCATGCCGCGTGCCTACCATAGGTCCATTGCCTTCTCTCCCAGTACGAGTGGACTATTTCGAGTGGAACACAGAAAAAACGAAGTCTGATCACTCCTTTCTTTGGTCGTCATACTTTGCTCGTCACCAGTCTCCCAGCAAGTGTCGCAAACGCCATGCAGATTACAAATTTTTGCGCGGCAAAGATAGCGGCGTCAGCGTGGCGCAAGCTGTATCTCTGAAGTTCCCATGACAAAGATTCATTTTTTCTCGTTCTATAACTTGTAGATTTGGAAGACGACATATGTGCAAGTGCGAATAACCCATTTCACGTACTCCATCGCTCTTCGCCCATCGCGAGCAAGCAAATCTAGCGGCACAGGAGTTGCATGAAAACTTGCCCAGAGTAGCAGTCATTTGATAAGCAAGACGGGTTCATCCAAACGTTGCCTTTGACGTGATTATCTCTTCAATGAGCTATTGCCCACGATTGCTACTCATTCTTCGATTTTTTCCTCGTTCATGACGACTTTTCCGGGATGCAGGATAAAAGTCATATCATGCGTCATAGAGCATTCCATATGACATGCTGTAACTCGCTGCAGCGAGAGTCATTCACTTGTTCCCCTCCGGTCTTCTATAATCCTCAACTCCTGCTTGCTAAGATGACATAAAAGTCGATGGCTCTCGCCAGTGTTCAGTCATTCTCGCCATTGCAGCCCTTTCAGAGCGAACACTATGCTGTCTGATGATGTTAGAAGTCTAGTGTTATAGATGAAAGTCGTATCCATCGCTCTCCTCTCATCTCAGGGTTGCTTTGTTTTTCTCGTACAAGATACGTGTACTGAAATTGTTATCAGGTCGCAACGCTGTGCAACACAGCACACGCACCTTGCGAGTTTTCAGACACAGCATACCCCGAACTGCAACAAGCGTGGCTAACAGGGTGTGTGTTTTGCTCCCGAGCGATCCTCGAGAATGGCAAGCACATGTGAAAACAGAACCCACTTCGGCGAAAAGAGAGTTCCTTGACAAGTTAATGAAATGCGAAAGACGGGCAAAATCAAGGTACTACGCATACCAACGGCAGAACAGAAAGCCGACATCTTTACGAAACCGCTCAAGAACATACTGTACGCCAAACACAAAACCAGCATACCGATCCAAGCACCACCAAGCGCCCCCCCACCAACAAACCGAACAGCCAGCACGCGCGTCCGGGGGAGTGTGGTTACACCCAGAAAACAGCACGACGCGCGACCGGCCTGAACTCCCCAACACAAGATAGTTACACCCAGAAAACAGCACAACGCGCGACCTGCCCACTCCCCTGCGAACTCCCCAACACAAGATAGTTACACCCAGACAAGGCAGCACCCATAGATGGGGCACCGCCAATAAGGCGCCTCCATTTCCTACGCAAATAAAGCCGTCGTCGCTCCGACCACCTTCGGGGGTCGGAGGCATCGGTCTGATCTTGGCATCACAACCTAGGAGAACTAGTTTCTGAAGGTAGGAGACTTGTCGCCATCTTGCTCCCCCGTCACTGCAACGCCGATGCTCATTTCTGGAGGCTCGACAGGGGTGTCGAGCCTCCCGAGATGGGCCTCGGAGTTGCACTTCGAGCGGGGGGTTGATAAC
>NW_005178495.1:255675-262570 GCF_000350225.1 Chondrus crispus | reverse complement strand
CCAGGATTTATTTCTTCTGCGAAGTGATCTTCGGTCACAGGAAGTTCTTTGGCGCAACGCACTCCCCCCCTTGCCGCCAGGCAGCCCTCCGATCCGACAGTGCTGTAGTGCCTCGTAGGGGCTTGCAGGCGTCTGCCTGATCCAGTTAATGAACGGTTAATCCCGACGCCATTGAACGGCTCCTGCACACGCTCTTTTAGCTCCGCCTCGCCGACGTGGCCAATTTTCAACTCCGCGAACAGCTCCCGTTACGAGGAAGCGTCAAAGGGCAGTGTCTCGAGCAGGTGAAGTAGCAGTAACTTGTTCCACAGGATCTACCAAGAAATTGTGCATTCCTCTGCATTCAATTCTTTTGATTCTTCTTGGAGAAGTCGGTCCGGTAAATGGAAAAGGGGGCATAGATCAAGAGCGCAACTCAGTAAAGCAAGGCATTGTGATTTTTCGTGTACCGGGAGTATGTTGTAGCTTTCTGATGGCTATCCTTGGCGATTGTTTTCATCGATATGATGATTATTCTCTAGCATTGCATATTCCCGCACAATCTGCTACTCCTCGCCTCGTCAAAGTAGTGCTGGGCATTATCTTAGGTTTCGTAGGAACTTACGGTCGCAGGACGTAGTGCTCGTTGAAATGAATGTCCTCATGACAAATACTTGATTTGTTTGAGTGTAGGCCGCCTCTCATATTCGGTATCAGTGAAACAAGAGTTCGCTCATAGAACTCATGTACTCTCCGCTGCAATCTTGCGGAGATCCATACCCGCTGCAGTACATTGCAGAGATGGTGAGAGTGTCATTTCTTGACTGCGCATCTTGTTTTGCAAAACCAGTTGGCGTCTGGTAATCCTCTATAGTCGTAACTATAAGCTGCAGCGACAGAAGGGGCGAGAATGTACCAATGTCTGGTCAAAGCATTTTCTCAAGGACGAACTTTGAAAGTCTGCGAAGGATTAGTTTGCCGAGAGAGCGCTATTTTAGAAAATATGGAGCATTTCAAGACAATATGTTGTGTGAGAATGTAGAACCTATCCTGATATCCCTTCGGACAGGGAACAAGAAATGATAGAGCAAAAGAAGAGCACTAGAACATCCACGAGCCTACTAATCTCTCCCCGGCAAGTGAAGTTTAAAGCCTTAATTTTCCACAGAAAGTACTTATCGATATTGTTCGACAGATTAGAAATGCATCAGCTTATTGCTCTTTTACAAGAAATCTTTGAATTGAACGAAGAAGAAGTTACTTAAATCTAAACAACTATCACACCCTACCGCTTTGAGATGCATGCGGATCTCGAGATAGGTGAGAGCAAGAGAGGAGGAGGTAGGTGTGTCAGAGGTGTTGAGACATATGGCAACTTGAAGGCAGAGTGTGTTGCGGTGTGTTGCGTGTGAGGCACGAAGGTGAATGGGATGGCATCGCCGCCCATTCCATCCGGTGCAGGCGCCAGCGGGCCCGTGCCCTCCGCAGGTGCCGCCAAATCTGCATCATGCTTCGCGGTGGCGCCCGGCTACAGGTAACCTTTGACGTAAACGGGGCGCCTCATTTGAGGTGGCAACTCACAAGAAGCACAGCACCGTGTGACTTGCGATCGGTCGGTCAGCGTCTGAATCTGAATCTGAACCTTGGAGCCGCGGGTTGAGTTTAAGGAGGGAACATGTGTATCTTTTGCAAAAAGGACACGTGCTCACCAAGAGAGGTCGTCGGTATCGAAACAGCAACAGACGTGAGGGTATGCAGGCACGGGCGCTTTATCGTCAGAGGTACTGTTGTAGCAACCTGGTTTGTCATCGGTGTACTGGGGGGTTGCAGGCGAATGGTGAGGCGCTACTCTACGAACACGATAAATGAGCACAAGTGCTCCGGGTGACGCAGTCGACCCGTTGTTGCTGTTTTCTCTTTGCTCTCTCGCTGTCGCTCTCAATCCCCTTTTCTTTCTATCATCTAGTCTACCGTGCTAGCTTATGTAGCTCTGCCTGGGTTGCTCGCTACCCCTCTGATGCTCGCTCTCTCTATCATAGCCGTTGCTGATAACTTCTTGCACTAGTCTACGTACTAATTGCAATGGGCGCATAGTGCTGAGTGATCGTGTAGCCACTGCTCGACACTCCGAAGTCGAAGACTTTCTTCGACTTCGTCTTTCTGTAGCTTTGCATTTCTCTGTCGGTTCTCCGCCCGTTCGGTATCCATGCCGGTGGCAATCAATGTCGGTGGCAGTTGACGTATGTTGTACGACGTGTAATAGGTTTCACTTGGATCTGTCACAACTGTACATTCACCCTCTACAGCTGTTTGCACAAAAATGCCGCCTTCCCCCCCTCCTTTACATTCAAGGCAGGAGTTGGCGCTTCCTCGCGCTACGCTCTACGTTGATATCAGAAAGCGGACGGGGGCTGCGCAAAAGAAAAAAAGATTTGTAGCGCCCCAGTTCTAGTGCGGTGCGACGCAGAGTCCTTTGCGCGTCTCGCACAACACCTCGGCGCTCAGAGCTGCTTATGCGTAATTGTCCTCTGCTAATAAAGCTATACCGCACAGCTGAGCGCATATCGACGTCGCCGCTGCTACTGTGTCTAACAGCACGTAGTAGAGGGGGGTTTCCCTTCCAGATGATCTTGACGCACACAACCACCTCACCCCGAACGTTGACATAACCGTATGTGCCACACATCTTCGTTTCCCCCTCAGCAGTCTGCACCAGCGCGAGTTGGGCGTCGTAGGCCCTGCCACTATGCAGCCCTTGTGTGCAGCGCCAACCAACAGCGGGGCCGGGGGGTTCGGACAGTCCTTTAGACGTCGTCTGTGCCCTGCGTCTCGTCCGACGGGTCGGCGATCTCGACGGGGTGCACTGCCCCAGTCGGAGGAACTGCTGCGGGTGGCCCAACGGATGGTTGAAAACCCTAGCGCGTAGTAATGCCTCGGTGCACGGTCTCGTAGGTAACGGGCAAGTAGACTATGTCCCCCACTTCCGATGAAATGACGTCTACCCTGTTGCTCTTGGTTGCTTTGAAGGCACCTATTAGGGCCACCGTGCCCATGGAGAGGCCTCGTATAGAGAAGCCCTCTACTGCGACCTCCACGTTCCAACGGGATACTTTCTCGTTCAACCCCGGCAGTAAGGAGTGCTGGCGCATGTGCTCAATACTTAATACCTTCACTGCCTCCACGTCAGGGCCCGAGATGCTGAAAGGTTTCGCTGCTATCTGGGACTGGTTGCTCACCCAGTTCCCGATTCGAGTCTCTCCGCGATATGACATTTCAGCGTCATAACCGAGCCATCCCAAAGCCATCCCTAGTCCCCAGGCCTCCATTACGCTGGGCACCGTCCAGCCTTCCTGCCTCGCCGTGATTGTAAGGCTGAATTTGTCGGACAAGGACTTGAAAGCCCCGTCGCGCGGTAGCCTGGCTAGCACGTGTATGTGTGATGCCGGCGGAGGGATGTGGCGTACATGCAATAGAGACCCGTCCTCCGATGTCTCGATGTCGTACCCCAGAAGATTGTCGCCGGTCAACGATACGGGCAAAGTGAGTGCGTCGTTAACCTTCCAGTCGAGGTATCGCATTCCAAAGCCGGCCGGGACAGGGCAGTAGGCCTTGTGTCCTGTAATCATGGATGCGTAGCGGTAGTATGCGACCGCCGGAGCATCTGACATCCTATGTTGCCTGACTTGCTCCAGATCCGCATCCTGGAAAAAGTCCTCTGCTTCCACAAAGTAGCGGCCCCAGAGGCTGGCAGCGTTGTACATGCCTCCATGGACAGCAGTTGATATGCCCGCATTCCTCCACCAGCGCCACGTGAGCAATGCAGAGGCAGACAGCCCGTAAGCATCCCCAGCTAATATAGTGCGATAATGCCCCCTGAACGCACTGAACGCAGGTAGTACCAGCTCACGTTTCCGCTTTAACCATGCCATCCCTTCGGCTCTGTCCGGCACTGGCGCCAATGCACACTGGTGGAAGATAGCAAAGGCTACTTCGAACTGGGCATGCAGACGGTTTGTATCAACGTACCGGTCCAGAGTCGCCCGGCACAGCTGGGCTGTTACGTCGTCGGTCGCTATGGGGTCGCCCGACACCAGATTCATAGTCGCGTTTACATATACCTTATCACACAGGCGGGGTATGGCCAGGTCGAACGCGAGTTTGGTAGTCTTAGCCCGTCCGCCCATGACTGTGAGAAGGAGCGAAATCTCCTTCTTGGTGAGTCCGTCGCACCGCACCACGTTACATTCAGACGACATCTCAACCGCTTCCGGATCCCACCCTTCAATGTCCATGAGCATATCGGGCTGCCACTGCTCTGCAAGGTCTGGGATATCCATTATATCTTCCACCTTGATGCCGACATGCCCGTCTGCATATGCGTGGACCGACTCGGTCAACCCTGCCTCTCTGAACTCCTGGACATAAAGCTGAGATAGCAGCCCGACCAGCAGGGCCACCTGGCTATCGTCCCTTAGGTGACCCGCCGCATTTGCCTCGATCCTGATCCGAGTAGCCCTTTGCATGCCCGCATTGGGTCTAATGTGCGGTGCGATGAGCTCCGGGTCCACAAATCCGGACTCAGCTATAAAAGAAGAATTCATCCCTCTGGGGTCGTCGACAGCGTAGGACATGGTGACATCAATGTCGCCCAGAGCAGTGTAGTCCTCTATGGCGGTGTACGTCCTTTTTTCGTTCGTAACGGCGTCACTTACGACGGCGTCACTTACGACGGCGTTGACTCTGCGGGAGACTGTGAATCCTCCGAAAGCCGCTTCCTTGTTGAACGTCATGGCGGCATATCTCCCGACGTACGAAACGTAGTTGCTGTACATCCTGGGGATTTCGTTGGGTAATTTGTTCGCGTACGCCCCGAGCGGCACGCGCTCCACCCCGACGTCGCGGCCGCCCCACTGCTCTGGTCAGAACTCGTCGGCCCTGCTCCAGATGCCGGCACGAGAGAGGCTGCCGCACGTGCGTACAAAAGAAGGTCTATTTTTGTTTACTCACACGTGCACACGTGCACACGTGAACACCTGTAACTTCGTGACCATCACCATTTATATATTGATAATTGTGGCCTAATTCTCAACGCAATTTGCGGCTCTGTGGCCAAATTGGATAAGGCATCGGTCTACGGTCCGCAGCTCCTGGAGCAGCTTCCGAGTAGTGATCCGGAGATTGCAGGTTCAAGTCCTGCCAGAGTCGTCTTTTTTTGTCTTTTTTCCTTTCCTTCCTTTTTTTATTTTTAAATCACCCTCCCTGCTCTCATCTCCCCCTGGCCAAGTTTTGATACGCGAAGGCTCTACAGTACCCTCCCTTGGTAACTTCCAAGTCGAGTCATAGTGTTTGAACATAATGTCATTATTACGTTGGTCCACGCTACCTAGTAGCTTGAGCACACAAGTTGGCTATTTATTTTCATCAAGATTCGTTTTAGCAGTCCTTCCACAATTTAGAGCAGGCGTTGTACGGTACTGCGTCCGTAAAACCATTCGCAGCGCAGTGCGTCCGGTCTCGTTGTCATGGGTATCTTCTCATCCATTGCCGGGTCTCCCCTGGGCCTCTACGTACGTCACCGCGGCTCGTTCCTTTTTCTTCCACCGCCACCTTGTCAAGGGTGTTCTAACGAGTTTCTGTCCAACAGCTCTCGGCCCTGGGAGCCATAGCCGCCGTCAACGCCATCGGTGCGCGTGCGGATCTTCGTGTCTGGCGCGCTATGCAGCGCGTCGCGGCTGCCAAGCAGCGGCGGATCCAGAGGTTGGAAGCGCAGCGGGGAAAAGGTGCCGAGCAGAGAAAGATCGAGTGAGAAATGATCTTTCCTGCAAGGACGGCGTTGATCCCATTCAATACTCGAGGAAGCCGTTTCGTGCATATCACTTCGAATATGCCTGTACCCAGCCCCTCAAATCTCTCGCGTGCTCTCCGCTGCTCTTGTAGAGCTGCTCTCCATGGCGCAGTGCTTACTTTGGTGGCCACCGATTGCACCCATGCCTCCGCCGAAGGCTCCAGGAGATGGAAAACTTGTCGTGGATGAAGGGATATATTAGGAATGAGAGTTGCAGCGTGCGTTTAGGACATGCATTTGAAAGGTAGGTGATGACGGAAAGAAGTGATAGGAATTGTGAAACTAGTTAGTACACTGCTAACGTTTGGGGTGGGGTGGTAGATGAGGACGAGTTCAGGTTGCCTGAAGGGGTTAAGGTTTGCCAACATGTTCATTTATTCCTTCGGTTGCGAGCAGCACGAGCGATGGACATTTCTGGCCTGAAGTATCTATGAGAATCCCGGTCCATGTATTCGCGTGGTAGAAAGCGTATGTGATTCGTTAGTCCTAGGATTGTACAGGCTAGAACAAAGGATAGGGGGCAGCCGGACGTCCTTAAGATAATTTTGCACTTGATGTGGATGCTAGCCCGCATAGCATTTTGCCGTACTACGTGCGCTTGCAAACTGATTCCATCCTTCAGCCATCATGAGGAAGAAACAAACAGGTTGCGGCCCATCAGTGACCCTGGAGTGGTCTTTTATGCATCGCCGCGGATTTGTCTTTGCGATAGCAACTTTGTATCTCCTGCCCAGCAGCATGCGGGATCAAATGGCAGGACTCAGGCCAGTGTTTCTGCTCGCCGCATCGACCGAAGCTCATCTCGGATGTGCCACGCATTAGAGAGATTGGAGTCAGACTTGCCTACTGAAGTGATCAGGTGGTAGAGAACGACTTGGACTAAAAAAATTGCAAACTATATTCCCAAAGAACGCACACCCGCCCAGGGCAACGCGACGGATCACTCCAAAGCCGCATGCACTTCTGTATCAGGTGGTGATGGGAAGCAGGGAGGGTGCATTGTAGAGGGGGGGGGGGGGGGGGGGGTGCTCTGATAATGGAAGAGGGAGAGGAGAAAGGAAAGAGAAAAGT